>NW_008690716.1:187136-203252 GCF_000695815.1 Acanthisitta chloris | reverse complement strand
TGATATTTATGCACCCCTTAATTACATTCTCATTTTTTAATTTCTGTTGCTTTTTGTGAGAAATTCCTCAAAGTGCTACTTTCACTGGCAAATTTAAAATGCTAAAAAAAGCAAGTAGAGGAAAAAGAGAGTAATTGTCCAGCACTGCCCAAATGGCTTGCTTATTATTTGCTTGGAAGGACACCTTATTTCAAAATTTCATTTGAACTGGGTTTTTTTTGCATTTTTTTCCTTCAAAATTAGTAAAAAGAAAAGACCTGCTACTAACAGTCTTTTAACTCTCTAGAACTTACTCTGTCTAATTCTTTTCTATTTAAGTTAGTATTCTGTTTAAACCCTTTGTTTTCATATAGCCTACACATGGTAGAGTTGCATAATCCACTCAAAGATCTAGGTATATATTTGGTACCCTGTAGGTGTTTCAGTATGCATGTGTATAAAGAGTAGGTATTCAGACATGTAGGAAGCTCAAAAATTCCATGCAAAAAACCCTAGATGAATTTTAGCAGAACATATTCCACCTTTGAAATTGCAAAGGAAATAAGCCACAACATTAACCATAGAATGGTTCACAGCTGCGTCGGGGGAGGTTCAGACTCGATGTTAGGAAGTATTTTTTTACAGAGAGGGTGGTCAAACACTAGAACAGTCTGTCTAGAGAGGCGGCTGATGCCTGAAGCCTGTCAGTGTTTAAGAGGGGTTTGGACAATACCCTTAAAAAAATGCTTTTAACTCTTGGTCAGCCCTGAATTGGACTGCAGTTGGACTAGATAATTGTTATAGGTCCCTTCCAATTAAGATTATTTCATTCTATTCGATTCCCTTCTGCACTAATTTAAAGTGATTTGTTGCTGTTATTGCAGAGTTCGTGACAGGCATCCTGAGTTTGAGCATCCCCTTGTGAAAGTTGTGTTGCTGAAAAATACTCAGGATACCAGAAGCCAGATTGCTCAAGCTGGACCTTGGCCATTTTGCTTCCAGTATTTATTGCAGACAGGGACAGTCCTGGCTTATGTTTGCTGCAGCAAGATTGTGACTGTGCTTTATACTAAGGATGTGGATGTGAATTAGGTAAAAATGTGCTCAGACTATGGCAAATAAAGAAGGAAATAACCAAGGGCAGAACTAGAAGTCTCCAGGGACATTCAAAGTTAAAAATCACTTTGTCTTTGTAGAAAGTGAAAACTGGGCATTGGATTTTGGATTTAAGTTTTCCTTTGTTTCGGTACCTAAACCAGACATATTTATATGTTTTTCATTTAGTCAATACATTTCTTTGAACTAAAAGAATCAAGCACCTTATTTCTACTTCACTTCAGCTCAATTCCTTTAAGGTTCCTTGAAAATTTTACTGGAAGCTTCAAAAGTCTATGTCCAGTTAATGATTTATATCAAACTGTAATCCTCAAATCTAGACTGTGATACAGTTGTGGTCTGGGAAGAGTCAGGGAAGAGTCTAATTTAAATGAAAGCACTTCAAAAAAGAGCTTCACTTTTCTTCTCTCTCCCTACCCCACCCTTTCAGTGCTTGTTGAGTCCAGTGCATAACTGGTAGCAATTGCCAATTTAGCAATGCAGGCAGCATGAATTTCTGTTTCCCTGTCAGTCAGGCATTCCTTGGTGGCTTGCTAGCAGCTGAAACAGGGAATATTTTGGTAGACTTATCTCCCCAGCAGATTACCATGCAAGCAGTGGCTGCTCTGTAACTGATAGGAACGTGCTGCTGACACAACAGCTGCTGGTGAATCTCATCAGTCAAAACTGACAGTGTCATTGAATTTACGGCCACTTGACATCAATTACTATCTAAATAAACTTTTGCATGCTAACCTCAGCACTGGTTCCTTACAGGTGGAGAAAATGTGGAGAACTGAACAGATGTGACAAGGATGCATGCATAAAATTTTGGAGAACTTTTAATTGATAACTCTGAAATAGTGGTAAAATATCTTTTTATAGTTAAAGACTTTTAAAAGTCTTTTAGAAGAAATAAATTATCAAGAAATAAAATGTGTCACATCTATCTCCTTAATTCTCTTGTCCTTTATGCAATTACTCACTAACAGACCTAAATTCTGAATTTTAAATATGACATTCAATATATAATCTAAAATTGCTACCTTTGTCAAATCAACAGAGAAAAGAACAAGCTGTCTATCCCAGTCACCGAACATGAAAAGTGCATCAGATGAGAGCTCTGGCCATCTGGGAATATTCACTCAAAACAGAGTTGACATAGTGCCTTTGTACACATTATGCCACATTTAAGTCTGGAAAACTTCCAGTAACATCAATGAGAGCAGGTCAGGTGCAAAATTTTGAATTAAAATTACCTGCTTTTATCCCTGCCTGAAAGCTCCCAAATTCTTATAGTCTGATGTGATTTTAACAAAAGCAGCAGAGTTCAAGATCCAGACTTTTAAGGAATACGCAGTAGACAAGGTTCTTTTTAGAATCTTCTTGCTCTGATACTTTCAAGAGGGCTGCAACATGTCTGCTGCTAATGAAAAGACATTTTGAGTTGCCATTAAGAACCCAATTTCATCTGATGTCTGAATTCAAATGGGATACTGAAATGCCAAACGCCAATGCTGTCCACTAGTTAAAAGATTGCCTACTGCTTTCAGTCTGATTTTGGCTTCAACTTCTATTGCCTTGAATTTGCAATTGGGCTTAGTTTGTTAATAAGAGACATTCAGGTTGGAGAGTTTCCAGCATGTGCAGAGGTTTGCAACTTAGGATTGCTGAATTCAGTGCTAAATGCATGCAGATCTCTCTTTGCTGGATAAAATGACTTTCAGTAAAAGCCTTTTACTAAATTTATTCACTAAGTCTGTGATGAACAACATCTTTAGAAGCCACATTTTCAAGAGGCAGAATCAGCTTGCACGTGCAGCATAGCTTACACCTCTGTAAAAGGAGTGATGTCCTGAACTAACAAGCAGCATATTATTTCTACAAAGCTACATGAGTAGCTGAGAAAAACTGGGCTCTGAGAAAATTTTTAGTTGTGGAGTGAAAGGTTATTTCTCAAAAATTGACTTCAATGCTAAATATCCCTTTCAACAATCTTTTAATTTGGAGACAAAACCAATTGGTCAGAAAATTACCAGTTTCCTATTATAAATGCACTACTTTAATGTTCTTTGTGCTCCTGGGCTCTGGTTTTAATTTCATGTGAGAACATTACATTTTCAAATTTATATAGAAATAACACATGGTATTTTGTTGCTATGGCAATATAGATCCTTATTTCTTCATTTATGAATAATAATAAAAATATAATTCAATCAAGTTGCATTTTTGGTCCACCATTTCCTGAAGCTAGCCTTTCATGAAGACTTTGTATACACTCAATTTAAACTACTTTACTGCCCTCTCTAACAGGATTTTATGTTCTACTTGGGTTTCTTTGTTAAAGCTCTAATCATTGATTTTAGCTTATGCTACCCCACTGGTGAACATTAATGCATGAATACAAAATGTGGGGGTTTTATTTGGATCTCAAGCAATGGAACATGTTGCTGAGACGGTTTTGTGGTCTCCACCCTTGGGGTTTATCCCAGCAGATGCTACTTGGAGCAAGACACTGGACCAGAGACTGGGATTATTCTGCAGTTCTTTTATTGGGGTCTGTCTATTTGTGGGTCCCAAAAGCCCAGTTTATGTCAGTTCCTGCAGCTTGGAAAGATAAAATGGGAACATGTGAAGAATTTTTCCTGTCTCCTGTATCTAGTTTAGGAATGTAGCTGGCGCTGCTGAGAAAGTCTGTTCTCAAAGGCTTCATCACAGTGCCTCATTTTACCCTAATGTTGTTATTAGTTTAAATTTTGTGTTCTGTATCACTTGAGGTCACACCTTGTGCTGAATGATGTTTCCCTCGGATCATTCAAGGAAATTCTTAGACCTGAAAGACACCACATTTTGGCTATTAGCCTGTCTTTACTACAAACTCCGGTTAGAAATCAGGTGGTGTAGTCTGATAATGCCATATGATGTTATCTATTCTCTCTTAAAGGAGTCAAGCTCTCAGGTTCAGACTGACTGAAAGACTGTCTAGGAACACAACCTCAGACAGAAAGACACAGTGAAATTAGCCCTTTGGTTTCTTAGAGCACGAGCTGAGCACTGCAAATTCGATCTGTGAGAGAGGGGGCACTTCTAAACGGACCATTTAGCAACTGAGTTTTCTATTCATGTATATACATATATATATGATGCTTATATATGTGATGTTTATATGTATATAACATAGAAAAACCTGTGTTGTTTTTCATATATATATATATTTATGTAGGAGATTAAAGGCCTCACAAGATTTTTTTATAAAGGCACTGTAGTGTAAATTATTATGATGTGGTGAAACTCTCATTGCACTTTGAATTCAATTCACATTCCTAAATGCTCACTTCAGGTCAGTTAACTATAAAAAAAAGAAATTTCCCTGAACTGTATTTTATTTTCCTTCATGGATATTCCAGATTGAAAAATACTATTGCTGGTGACTTTTCTTGCTGTCTCACTGCTATACATATATAAATATATATATATATATCATACACAAAAGTAATAAAAATACTATATGTTTGTAGGCATGTGTGTATAAGTGTGTAAATATATATGTGTGTGTTTATACAACCATACAGAGAACAAACTTAAGGACCATTTTTGCACTATTTTCTGTACTTCCAGGATTCCAGACAATTATTTGAGACTTTCAAATTAGAAAGATCTGTTAAAAGGAATTTGCCTTTATTATTCTGATCTGTCATTTCTTTTATGCAACAAGCCAGCTGTTGTTTGAACAGTATCATTCATTTCCTCAATGGAATGATGACACTACAATCAGCCTTCATTATCTTCCCATGCTCTTATATGAGAACTAAGTGCAGAGGAAATACTTTGTAATTACTCTAGGCAGATTTCCCACATGTTAGAGATGCCATAGATGGGATTAATGAATATCACTTGAAAAGGTTGAAGTAGACAAAAACAAAATTAGGCTTCAGTAATCGCAACATGCAGATGGGTTGAAATGCTAGTGGGAAAAAATCCCATCAGCAATTAAACTTGCTTCTTGGAACAGCAGATGTGCATAGTCTCTAACTGAATACTGAGCACACTTGAAAGGAATTTGTAGAGTAAGAATGCTGAAATACGCACAGATCTGCTCCAGCAGGGCTGGGACAAGTGACAGGCTTGTGTTTATTTTACTTAATAGGCATCAGGACCTCCCCCCTATCTCTGCTCAAAAGAATCCCAAAGTTCTGGTAGTGAATGAGTGCTCTTCTTGCCACTTCTGCTGCTTTCTGCCATGACATGCTCTTCTGCTGTCAGAGACCTGTTAAAAGCCTGATCTAGGACAGCAACCATATGGGCCAGATTGACTATTTAATCTCTGAGGGGCACCTTCAGTTCACCAAAGGAGACATTTCTCAAGCCCTATTTTGCAGCTGGCAATAGCACAAAAGTGTCTCTGCTAGCTTCCTCTCCAGATAATCTTCAAGATTACTTACTGACAAGAAAAAAACATACAACTAAAAAGCCACCAACATAACCAAATTAGCCACCTAGAGGACTTGCTCTGAGTCACCAAGCAGGAAGCTGTGATCCAGAGAGGTAAATGTATCAGTAAACAAGTACAGAAGGAGTTGTTTCAGTTTGTAGTGCTGGGCTTTCGAACAACTGGCTCTAGGCCAAATCTGACTTGCAAGGTCCAAACAAAAGGTCCACAGTCATCACTGCAGGATACTTTTTATTACAACACTTGGGGAAAGTGGGAAGTCTAAATGAGCAAGAAGGTAAGTGCATGATGTTTCTACTTGTGCTGATTTTTCATCGATGGTTTTTATTCTCATATATTTGGTTGGTCAGCACTTAGAGCAACATCAGAGCACTTTGGAGTAAACATTCTAACTCCTTAAATAATGAAAAATGGACTTCAGTCCCTTTTGGTTGTAGCAGGTGGAAGGGATTTGACTATTACTGAGAAGTTGCCATTTTCCACCTTGTACAAAAGAAGTCCATGATCTGACCCAGTGGGTAAAAATACAACTTTTACTGTACAAAGTATGTATGTAAATTCCATTCTCTCTCTCCTGTGCCGGGAAGAGAGTGGTTTCTGCTCTTGCCCAGCCACAGCTAGATCTCAGGCTGGATCCAGAATCTGGCAGTGAGGACACATTAAGCAGAGATGTATACAGCCATAGCTACATATGCATATGAAGAGGTGCAGCATTATAGGAATAACCAGTTAGACTAAATCTTACCTGAGATTTGATTTCAGTCTCTACAATAACTTCAGCTCACATTAATGAGCTGAAGGGAAATGAAATGTTTTGGGATTGTTTAGTTACAGAAGCACAGATCTGTCCCTGTACAAGGCCAACTGTGTTCTTGATTGCAATTATAATACATAAAGAACTGTGCTTGTCACTAAAAGTTCTGTATTTATCTATAACTATTATTTCCTCCTTGAAGGATGTGGGAAAACATATCCCAACTACTGCTTATACTTCAAAACTTGCTAGGGCCAAAAGGGAACATTTCATATATATACATATATATATATATGTGGAGAGAGAGGGAGAGAGACAGAGAGAGAGAGAGAAAGAGAGAGGGAGAGAGAGTGCAAAGAATTTATTGTTAAATTAATCAAAATCATAACAATCTAACCAAAACACAGCAAACAGTTACTCAGTCAATTTCAGTACTATTAACGCTTACAGTCTAGGGCCCTATGGGCCCTACAGCAAATAGTTTCAGTCTTCTTCAAGCAGAGAGATGTGCATGGAAGGGGAAAGGACCATGTTGTTGTAGTGTGTAGCATCCCTGCCCTTGGTGGAGTGGTTGGAACTACATGATCCTTAAGGTCCTTTCCAACCTAAGTCCTTCTATGACTCTATGATGAGACCTGGGCATTCTGCACTCTTCTGGAGGAAAATGACAGTGGGAGGGGGCAGGGGGGATGTGTGTGTATATTCCTTCTTGATCTTGGGGTCCACCTGGGGTTATTTTTCCATGTTTTCTTAACCAGACCTGGTTTTACTCACTGAACATCACCCAAAATCTTTCTCCAGCTCTTGTGAATGAGAAGGGCTTCTGTGTGTCACACAGTGACTATCTAGGTCTGTTTGATCTTTACCACACATTCTTCCCAGAAGCTATGGGTCAGGCAGTAGTCCCTTTACTATTGCTAAAACCAGCTCAGGCTCAGAGAAGTCCTGAGTCCCTCCACTGTCAAGCCTGTGGTCTTGTGTGACTATTGCCAAAAATTATATTTATTGATACACACCAGCACTATGTGATTACTGGTGGTGAACAGAAGCTGTTAACCAGTGGCTATTCAATATGTGAATAACTACATGGGAGTGGTGTAAAGGTTATCTCTGCCATCCTAAGGAAATGATCTTCAGTTTTTATTTCCCTTTGGTTTGTGCATCATCCTTCTGCCCATTCTGCTTGTACAGAATGTTTACGTATAGAATCAATCTTTTTCATGCGAATGCAAATAGACCATTCCTAAACATACTGTATGCTACAAATTTGTGAAAAATATTTAGAAATCACAACTACTGTGAGCATATAGCAGCCTGATTTGGATTGAGGCAGTGCATACAATAAAAAACCCTACCAGCTGATGTCAGGGATTTATGGAATTTTCCACATGAGGAAAAAATAATCCGGTATATCATCTATCAATTTTCTGTTTATTCATCAATTTATATTTAGGTCAGTATATATTAAATTATTATGGCAATGTCCTTTTTTGAACCCTCACTCTTTTCTGAATCTCCCTTTTATTTTCAACTAATGGTTGATGAATTAAACCACAAGGTTTTGAAATGCATTGTTAGCTCTGATGACAGTATCTCCAAAAGAAACTGACCTCCAGTCCCTGGAAAGGACTTAACTATGTGGCAATAGGATTCCTATGAGTGGAGCCCTCCAAACATCTGCCATACACACCTTGTTTTGTCTACAGTCTCATACTCAGCTTCCCATCTCTGCACAAGTCTTTCAGGCATGATAAAGAATTCATTGCAGAGATCTGCAGATGGTTTTCATTGTTATTATTCCTATTGGCACCAAAAATGCTTAATTCAATGAGCAGCCTTTGGAACAGTATTTCCTCCTCTATTTTTCATTTTTGTTTTGGAAGTTATTTGAACATCTCCAGATTTCTAGATTAAACTCAGTATGTGGTTTATCTATTTGATCAATACTCTTAGAAAGAAAGTCTTACCTTCTGCTTCAGCCTGTCCCCCTCAATCATTTCTGAAAATCTAGCAGTTATTAAGTGTGCCTCTCACACCTTCTTGTTATCAGACTCTTGTACGCATTTAGTATTAGATAAAAATAAAAAAACCAGAAAATAGTAGATTTGGGATTGTTATAGTCAGTTAGCAATCAGTATGCCCTATGCTTCTGATTAGAAGACTTTTAGGAACTGCTTGCAAGTCTTCTGTGATTTAGCTCTTTGCAATTCAATTTTTCCATGCTGAAATCCTGTTTCTGTCCAATAGACTTATTTATTTTTAAATCAACTTGTCAAAGGTTTGGCAACAATAATGGAATGGAAAAACACATTTGTTTTGCTCATGTTAAAAGATTCAGACTGGGTTTTTTATTCAGAAGACCCATCACGCACATATGCATTTTTGTGCTTTGGCAGTCATATGTCTTTTCTCTCTGTGGAAAAAACTGCTCAACTTTGGCCTTTGAAATGCCACAGTTAGCTTATGTCCTAGAGATATCCTGTGGCTACAGCTTTCCAGGATAAAGTCGCTCCATATCCCAGCTGTAGCAGGTCTAGCACATGGTGAAACAAAACTATGTTTAAAATTGCAGCTGTGACCTATTCGTACTGTGCCAAGTCTTTTCTGTGCTGTGTGCTTGGGCCAAAGAAACCTAGAAGAAGACTCTAATTTATTCATATAAAAAATGGGTTAAAATAGCATAGGAAAGTAGGGGTGGCCATGGAATAGCACATGGGAAAATGGCCTGTCGTATGAGATGAGATGTGAGGTTGTAGATGCTGGAAGCTTGTATTTCAAGCTGTGGGGAAAGTGAGACAGGAAGTGAGGTGTGGAATAATGTGTTTGCCAAGGCAAGAGATTGAGGGTGACAGTGGAAAAGGTAATACTGAAGACGGAAACTAAAGTCTACTGTGTAAATGTGGGGAACAAGAAAAAAGGAACTGCAAGTATATTGGGCATCTGGATGAGAAGAGTCAGGCTGGGAATCAGTGAGCCAAAGGACAAAATGTAACAGGGCAGGGAGGTATGACCTGACACTAAGACAGAGTTGAGGGACAGGGAAAGGGATGTGGGTGTAGAAGAGCCGTGGATGAGAGGCTAGTTGAAAAAAATATCTGGCAAAAAGTCTGGGCACTCAAAATTAAGTGCTAAAAGGGAAGTGCTTGAAAAGTTACAGCATGGCTGTGGGTTCAGGAGGTGGTCCCAGCTGTTTAAATGGGGAGAAAAGAATTGTTCAGACAAGGAAGCTTTCACTTTTAATAAAAATTGGAGAAATGGGACTGACTGCATGGAACTACAACGAGACTGCTGTGACAGAGAAGGGAAAGGGCTGCAGTGGGGAAACTCTCTTGCAAATGGTTAGGGAAAACTAAGTTGGGGAGGGTAGGCAGAACAGGCTGTAGGCAAGCAGGAAACTCCTACCAGAGCTTGAATTTCATAAAAGGGTCAATCAAAACTGCACAATCTGTGACCATGCATATGTTCCACACCTGAACTAATATAACTGTGAAAGCACAAAGCTCTCTCTTGACTGTTTTATTTGCACTTGTCATCAGGAGGAGTTAGGCCAGGAAAAGTACTACACTAACAGAATTGTGATTCAGTTTCCTGGTGCCTTTGCTAGCTCAAATATTTCAATTTAACATTTCATCCATGTTTTTGAGTTCCTTTTTCTTTCCCCTGTGTCAAACCTACGTGAATCACTGCTATTGCTAAGTGCTTGTTACTTCAAATGACAGAGCTGGTAAAGTTCTGATTGCTACAGTTTACTTTCTTAAAAACCTAGAGACTTCTACACAAAAAACCCATACTTGTGCTAAAACACATAAAAAGAACACTTTTCAAGCTTGAAAAATCACTGTGCATGAAAACGTTGTTAAGTACCAGAGTAAAACCTGCGCATGCTGAAGAGGGCAAACAATCTGCTCTTATCTTATGTCTTTTCTGAAGTGGCTGAGATTTTTGCTGAAACATGCCAATATAATTTTACCTCTGCAAAGATAGAGCCTCAGTCTAACTAGAAACATAAGCATAGAACAAGCAACAATACGTATGTTACCAAGATTCCCATAGCAAAAAATGTTTCGCAGATTAATTATGATCTCTTTGCATCTCTGTAGTTCAGCAGTTGATCAGATCGGGCATTTAAATAGTGCTTATAGTGCACTTTAAATAGTGCATTCTATTAAATTGAAAGACCATGGAGGAATAAACTAGTGAAGTGTTTACTTTTCTATCTCCCTGTTCTTCTACCATGTGCTTCAAAAGCACAAGGTTTTATATAAGCTCAGTAAACCAGTTGCGATCCAAACAGTGATAATTTGCTTTTGAATAAGGCTTGTGGTTAGAGGTTTTTGTTAGGCTTTTTTTTTGTTTTTTGGAAGAGCAATGAAAAGCATTTGGCAAGATGACAGCAGATGTGAAACCCAGACCGAAGCTGTCAGCAAGGATGCAGCAGTGCAGCAGCTTCCTGCCTTTGAGAAAGGTCAGTAGAATATGCAGACAGCTCACACAGCATGTAGATTTTGAGGATTACAGGCAGGAGTGCAAGTACAACATGAAAGCGAATAGAACATGCAAGCACAAAATTCATAGGGAAACACGTTTTACCCATGACAAGTGATGCCAGGTGTAACAGACAATGTCTGCCAGTCAGACAGGCTGTCACACCTCACTTCTTCCTGCAAGTGAAGGGCAATGTCTTACCTCTGCAGACAGCCCACAGGGAAGCAGAGGCTAAAGCCCACCGAAATCAATCAAAGCTCATTTTCTTCAACGTGCTTTGAATTGGATTCCTCTGGGTCCTCCTCTTGTGCGAGCCTACATCTCCCAGCAGGCTGGGATGCAAAATCCCTGAGGGCCATTACTGATTTGACACATCTTTGCACAGGTTTATGTTCATTTCGGGTCCTCCTTCATCTCTAATTTGTACTAATTTCAAGCAATTAGAACAATAATTAGGAATGCATGTCTCCTATAGTTTTTTTACAGAGAAAGCCTCAAAGAGATTTAGCTGATTTAAGATCTGAGACACCTGTGTTGCTGTCTGTATTTCTCCCAGGCTATAATGGAAAACAATGACTCCTCATCTGGGTGCCTTGGTTGGGTCTCTGGAGTCAGGTGGAACAGGGGGCTCAAGAAACAAGTCCATGCACATGTCATACTGAAGCTTGAAAGATTAAGGCAGAAATAAAATTATCTAGTTAGGAGCTGGATTAAACAGAAAGGGGAGGGGTGATTTGGAAGCTCACTGTCTGCTAAGGGAAGAAATGGAGGAAATTAGAGTTCCTGAGTGCTTTCTGTCCTTTGACAGCCACAGTCAAAGTATGAAATGGTCCCCTTGGGACATATATTCTTTTTTCATATTAATGAAGGTTTGCCCTCTATAAAGATCTTTTCATTTTACATTTTCAGCTAGCATTGCTTTATTTTATTGTTCTCTGCTGCTGATATGGCAATCTCACCCTGTTAGCCCTCCGGATATATTAGCAATCCTAAAATGCCATTTTTCTCTTGTGATACAATTGCCAAGAAGAAGAAAGAACCCCTTTTAACTCTTGCTGAAACAACTAAAATGTCTATTTCTTCTTGTAATTCATGTTAATTTCTTCTATGTTTTGAGTTCACTTTACAGCCTGAGTCAAAGTCATCATCTCACTTCATGGAGGTAATCAAAAGTCATGTTGTGATACAACAGTACATCTAACAGTGCTGTGAAAAGCAGAAGAACGTTTATGAGGTCAGTATCCCACTCTGACCTAACACAGCTTTAATTATTTTCCTGTAGATTTGATTTTTTCATTTTTTAACCATTTTTTTTCTGTGTGTAATTTTCAGCCCTGGACAGGTAAGATTGGTTTGTCTGATTATGAGGTTTTGCAAACTGAGAGTTTCTCCCCTGCTCCACAATATCTTATTTATGTTCTTACCTTTTTCTTATTATTCTCCCTGGGTTTTAATTTCAAATTACTACATTTTGTATTGCCAGCCTGACCTCTCTCAAATATTCACTACATTCTTACATATACTTTTTCTTAAGCGATTGTTGAATATAAGCAAATTACAATGTATTCATTATGTTAAATTCCATTATTTACCTCCCTTTTGCTCATTTAGTGGAAATTGAAACTACTAGCACCACTTATAGCTTTGTAGTCAAAGCAAGGCTGTCCACACAGCAATTATTTCCATAAACATGAACATATTCAAAACAGGAACCAGTATTCTACTCCATCACCCTGACCCTCAGCAGAGGAGTGCTGATGAACATTCGGCAGAGCTCGGCAAAAGGAGGAAGATCAGCAAGAAGGAGGGGCAGAGTGGGTTGTAGGAAAGTCAGAGCAGAGAGACTCATCAAAAAGCAGAGAAGGCAATAGAAAGGGAGAGAAATAACCAAGAGATAAGTAGTGAAGAACAAAACCAGAAAGGAGAAAATCGAGGAGAACGATAAACAGAAATGGAAGGGAAAAGAGAAAAAGAAGGGAAGGTGACAGATGAAAGCACCAAGGAGAAAAATAAGCAGCATATTCATCACAATATCCTTTACTTATTGAATCTGGTGGAGAATTCTGTCATATGAACATCCTAGAGACTACATGAATTGTAAAGCAGTAGGACAGGATATCAATCAAAACAGCGACACCAGAGTTACTGAGGCCATGACTTTATGATAGAGGAAAGCCTGTCTTCAGATTCCCAGTATCAGATCACACTCTTGCAGCTGCAAGAAGCAAAGTGCTGATCCCATATAATCTTTCTGTGCTGGCTCAAATTAATGCAGAACTTCTAGTATGTTAACTTTGTGTTATTAACAGGCTTTATCACGTGTCATCTGTCTTCCCAGAGCTGACATAAAGCCAGAAGAACAACATAAATCTAATGTAAAATTCATGTGGTGTGCTCTGGCTAATTCAGCAGAAATGTATTCATGTGTTCATAATCATGTTTATAGTGCTGTTCCAGGAGGGCATAGAATTGGTAGTAAATGGTCTTGGTACACTGCAAGCGTCATTAAGAGCAGAAGGAAGTGTACTATATACCTGAAACTAAGTATTTACTCTTAGGCAAATTAATGTTTTAAGAGTCAAAATTAACCCTAGTACAAAAAGATATGCTCGTTGTTCACATTAATACAGAGGTGTCTCATCAGTAACAGTCTTTAAATTGTTTGTGTCGGCTTGGTGTTATTTCACATACTTGCCAGCAAGAAGTGTGAAAGCTGTGCAGCAGTCTCCATTTGCCCCACCTGACAAAAAAGACTGTTGCTTGCCCTACAATGACTACCAAGGTTTGTCAGGCCTTTGACATGTCCAGTATTCCCACGAATGAAGTTACAAGATAGGCATTAGCCTGTTGACCACAACACAGTTATTAAAGCAAGCTAAGGTCAGCTCAGATGAAGGCAAGGCTAAAAATCTTTTAGACCCTAAGCTATCAGGTCAGCACAAAGGCTGCAGGCTTTAACTAATAATGGAAAAAAGTGTGTCTATTGGGGTACAGCCTCAGTGTTCTGTGTTCATTTGAAATCCTTTGTAAAACTGTAAATCTGCTATATATTACTGGTAATCGAAAAGATGATCAATAGGAGCTTTCTTTTGCTTTTCAGCTGACAAATCAGCTGTGCGATGTACTTGTGAACTCAACTACCAGTGTTCCAAGGACTAGTGTTTAAAATGATGGAATTCTGAACTTACATGCTTCTATATGAAATAACATCCCTGATGTACCTTCTCTTCTCTGTAAAGCATTTAGTTTAGCCTACCCTGCAGAAATCACAAAAGCCATTAGTTCCATCTCAGTTATTGCAGTTGGGCTCTGTTAGGATCTAAATTTATTTCACAGCAGTCTGTACTTGTGTGTTGTTAACACCTGACTGCTGAACGTACCAGACTTGTGTGTTGTTAACACCTGACTGCTGAACATACCAGACCAATGTCAGTGGGTCCCTTGAATGACGGCTTCTAGTCTCTACAGCAAAATACTGGCTGGGCAAACAAAACCCCATGAGGGAAGTGCTGACAACATCTGCTGTGCTTACCTTTATCTAGCTGAAAATTTTGGCTAGAAACTCTCCACACCCCTTCTTTCCCCCTCCTTTTTTGCAGGTCTGCCAAGCATGAATAAAGAGCTCATTTCAGCAGATGGTGTTCCTTATTGTTATTCCTATTGGTACCCAGGGATGTTCGAGTCCATGAGCATGAGAATGTTATTGCCCACTGCTGTTGTATTTCCACTTAGACTTTAATTTCTAAGTGTCCATACTGCCAACATAATCTGTGATACTTCTTAATTAATAATTCTTGGCATCCAGTATTGCTCTTGTCAGTTTTGAAGTGGTAATATGTATCTATATATTAGCAGATTGTTCGTGCTGCATTCTGAGTCTGTCAGGAGAAAGCAGAGCGTCCAGGCGATCCTTATAAGCTAGTGAAGAAGCCTGAATCACAAAATAGGGCCTACCTACCTCTACATACATGGAGAAATACCTTATTAGAGTCCTGTCTCCTTCATTGCCCATCCTGGAAGGTGATCACGTTACTGTAAAAAGAATTATTTTGCAGAAGATTTTGTTGTTTTCTCCATTTTAAAGACAGACAAACTTGTGGGTGTTTTTTCTTATGCGACTTGCCTAAGACAATTTAAGCAAATCTGGAAACAGAGTACATCTTCTAGTTTCCTATGACCTAGTCTGTGTCTTGTACAGGCCTTGAGAAGGCAGATTTAATTTGGGGATTTTCTGATTTATTAGTGGCTTAATTTCACAATTGTAACATTTGTACCCAAGATATCCCAATAGAAAGATCCCTATCTATTCCCAGAGAGATATGTTCGGGTATACCAGGATGCTGCAAATGTTTTATAGTCAACTAGAACAAGTATTAAGAGTAATTGGTACTTGTAGAAAGTGGTACTATTATTTCAAAAGAATCTTCAGAAAGGGCCTTCAAAACCAGAGAGAGACCACAAAACCTCTCCCTTTTTTGCCACCATAGAAGGCTTTGCTGCCTTTCTACCCAGGTTTCAGGTGATATTGAAGAGTGCCCAATCTATATAGTTAGATATAAATAAATAAGAGACTTGTTCACTGGCTTAAGGCAGCAGTACATATCTTCATGTTTTGGATTATTTATGCCATAGTTTCTGGAAGTATGTGTCTATATATGTGTTCTCTGTCTAAATTCTTGTTACAGTCATTGGAGATCTAGAATGGGATTGAATTGCATAGAAAATTATTCAGTACCATATACAATACTGCTAAAAGCATCCATACTTTCAGCTGTATTTCTCTGCTGAAGAACTCTGTAAAAGAGAGACAATAATACTTGTGAAAATCAATCTGCTGCTGTCTTTGAAGACCTCCAATAAGTGGCATACCAGGGACCAAAATAATTGTCTTTTCAGCAGTGTATGATGCATGAGAACTGGCAGGGACACATGAAATTACTGAATAGCTGTGATGACCACTTAATGACTGCATGGGGAAGAGTGTTTCTTTAAAACAGTAAAGAATTCAGTACTGCATCATGATGCATATGTTGTAATGACAGCACAAAAAGGGATCTTGCACTAAATGGCATAAAATATTCATCTTGGATTTTGTCTCTATTGCAAAGTTAATATTCCCTCAGTTAAATGGGTGGGCTGTATGTTTAGAAGTTAAATGTGTGGGTTACATGTTCAGAAGTTGGCTTTAAAACTGTCACTAAATTCTCTGTAAATAATGCAACAGACCTAAACTTTGAATGTTTGCCCACAGGCATATTTTGCCTCCAGTTAAGATTGAACAGCAAATGAAATTCATTTTGGACCCGGTTTACTTATTGCATTTTTTCTGTTAATGAAGGTTTAAATTCACTTT
>NW_008690716.1:149254-187110 GCF_000695815.1 Acanthisitta chloris | reverse complement strand
AGAGGAAATTAGGGAAATTAGAAAAAAATTGTTGATGATATTTTAGATATCTTGCCAAATAAATTTTTGTCACTGAGCTTAGTTGGTTTAGGATTTATAACATAGAATATTAACCATAATAAAAGTAACAGAATCTGGATATGCTGCTGTAGTTCACTGAAGTGGAAAAATTGAATTTTCCTACATATTCAAATTTTCAAAGTATTTAGTAACAATTTTCCAGCAGGTATTGATTGTTGAACTCCCTTATAAATATTCTGCCAGCAGATTTGTATTTTTTGTAGTCAATGAAAAAAAAGAAAGTTGTAAGAGTCAGAAATGAAAGCACTAGGTTGTGTACACTAATTACATATCAAGAAAGCACCAAAGGAAGAGGAGCTAGTAATTCCTGAAATTCTTTCCTTTAGGCAATGAGATATCACAAGAGATTTTGGTGGTCTAATCATCCTAAAACATGCAGCTGAACTTCAATATTCCTCTGGTTTTTTAATTTTTTTGAGAACATGATATCTTCTTGGTTTTAGAAGTGGCGATCTTAGTAATTTAATAATCCTAGTGATATTAAATATATCTCTTCAGTAATCAATTTCTTTCTCTACCTTCATTCAGATGTTACACAGTGTTGTATCTAGCTATATGCAGTTGTGAAAAGGAATTTTGTTATCACATATGGCCTATGTAATGTGGCATTGCTGACTGAATCAAATACAATAACAATAGAAGTCTTCAGGACCTGACCTTCCAATCCATTATTGAAGACCCAAATGACTGCTCTTGTGGATAAAACATTTACTCTCTAATGCTACATTTGTAGAAGAGACAAAAAAGCTAAGAGCTCAGACCTTTTTCTCAGGTCTTCACTTATTGAAGTAGCAACAATTATTCTCTTTCATCCAAATAATCCTGACAGGTAAGTGAAGAATTATTTTCAAATCTTTGCATGTGTAAATGACAGCTACATTTCAACACCATTATCTGCTTTCAAGCTGTTTCTCTGCCTACCCAAATCTTTGTTCTAGGTTCTATCACATTTTCAGGATTTCAGGGTCCTCATTTTAAAAGATGCCAGACTGGGCACAGGCTGCTATAATTCATGATACTGGAGAGGGTGAAGACAAAAGAATTTTGGGTTAATGCTTTTTTGTATTCAAAATTGGAATAGTCTAATAGAAACCAAGTCTTAGCAATCCAAGACCAGACTAAAGCATCTCACTGTAATGTATGTATGCATGCAATGATATTTCGTACACTTTTCATTGCAGAATGTGATTGGTAGTCCTACTACTACTACTTTTAAAACCTTCTGAAGGTGTTTCATTTGCATACTAGGGAATGTTTTACTATTTATGCCCAGTTTTTGCATTGTGTGCAACAGAACTCCCTACAGGCTCTGAATTACTGGGTATTAAATGGAACAGTCCTTTAGTCCCGCCTGCATGCAGAGAGTAATTTGTGAGCAAGGAATTAAAAGCCTGAGTTCTAATATAACAGCTGGCAAATCAACATTGTGTTTCATTCATTCAATTAAACTACACAGTACGATTTTGGATCTGGTCCAGGTCCTACCCTGGAAGAATATGAGTCTTTCACTGAGAGTTTGATGTAGTCCTCAGTGACTTGCAGCTATCAAATAAACTGCAGCTCCCACAGCCCTGAAAGATTTATGACCTTCACTCCAAGCTTGACTACAGCTGTTAAGTCCAGAGTTTGAGGGCTGAGCCTCTGACACTCATTGAGTAGATGGGCTATATTTGTCAGGCTGACTAATCTCATAGAAGGCAGCTGTGAATCATTCTTCAAAGTACTGTTAGAAAGATGCTGGATGTCAGATGTGAAAGAGGTTTGTCATCACTTGGGATAACTGCTCCAGTGACAGACACATAGAAGCAAAATACCCTGAAACATGGGAACAACTTAAAATATTGGCAGGCACAAGAAGAAGAAAATTTGGTTTTTTCTTTCCCCATGCAAACTGAAATGATACATATCAGCATGCTATGGCAAGTGTCTCTCCTTCACTTATGGGTCAATAAATGAATTTATGCTAAATGATCATGTCTCTTTCTGTTCCAGTTGGTCTGATTTTTGTCCAAGGTCACCTCCCCTGTATGTACTCCATATTAATTGCTTTGAGGAATTACTTTCCATATATTCACCAAAAAGCATCTGACCCCAAACCCCCAAGCATCATTGTTGCACAATTTTTTTTCTAAATGCTGCTTTTACTTTTCATACTACTTGCCTCATTTATATTTCAGCTGCATCGAGACAATTCAAAAGACTTTTTCAAACATGTTTTTAAAGGCATGTCAAAGTAAGATCTAGAAACTGTGCTGCAAACTAATCTCATTTAGGGTTGGTTTTTTTCGAATACCCAACAGTTTTCAAATATAAACTCTTCTCTAAAAAAACCCAACAAAACAACAACAAAACTGAAATCTGCTTTCTTTCACTTAACTTTAAATAGATTTGTAGATCCTTCCATGCTTCATTATCTATTCCCTGTAAATACCTCTTCTATTTAAATCAGTTGTTTTTCAATTACAGGTGAATTTTTCTGTGCATATTGGAGAATTAGAAAAGACAGATTCATTCATTGTTGATACAACTTCTAACATTTTTGTTTACTAAGATAAATAATTGAGCATACAGTCAAGCATAATTTACTAAAAGCATAACTATGAAATAGAATTTGTTAGTCTGTGCTATACAGAAGACCATCTTTGGGCCATGGCCACAATTAAATGATGCTATCAGAAATTTCCATTAATATTTGCTTTTTTGTCTCTATTATACATTGTCAGACTACATACAGACATTGTGGTTCCCATGAGAATACAGAAGGACAAATGAAGATGTTACCATTCCTACCACCCAAACTTAGCAGTGCCCTTTCAGCTCATGTTGTCCACTCTTTCAGTTGCATAAACTCGCTTTTTACACATAATTCCTCATGGAGAAAGAAGATACAGCCAGGATGTGGATGGAATACGATGAGAACTTTCCTTCCAACAATTAGAAAAAAGCTGCACTCTTTCATGATTTTGCACGGTAGTGAACATGTTATCTGAAAAAACTATGACTTTGCTCCTTTTTATCACCTATTTTATCTGCACCTCACATTGACAGTAAGAACCTGGAAGCAGAGACAGCTTTAGCAGGAAAAGCACTGTTAGTGATTTTTAAAATACACTGGGAAAAATGTTAATTTAAAAGTAATGATTAAAACATTCATTTTAATGAAAGTTGTCAGATCTGTCTAATTTAGCTTTGATTTATCTATGTGGTATTGTATAACACAAGTTTAGTGCAGCTCTGCACAATAAACTCCAAACACCTGAGATTTTCAGCACAATAAGACTGGAATTCTTTAATCAAATTTGATCCTACAGTAAACTTCAGAGTTAAAGAGATTTGCTTTGTTACCATCCCTTCAATACTTAGAAGTTCTTACTATGGCTGTTTGATACATATCACAGTAATTTGTATTGAAGTGAGTCATTGGAAACACTAAGGCAAAAATCTGGGAACAGACAAACATTCCTTTTAGGAATTTTATTCCTGCTTAGTGAAAACTGAACCGATATTTTCCATAGACAGGAGAAAATTTGCCTTTGCAGCAGATGCAGGACAAGGCATAGAAAAGCAAGCACGTCTCCTAGTGAATCCCTTTGAAAAAGAACTAAGGATGAGAAGTTACTGATTATAACTTCCTTTATTCAGTGTATTTTTAAAAGGGAGTCACATGGAAAATAGGAAGCCAGGTTAGTAAGGTCTAGTGAAGCTGGTACTAGGGTTCCTCCACCATAGGAAAGTACACATATATATTTTTTAAAAAAAAGGAAAAAAAAAAAGATCATACCAAGTCTGAGCAAGGGAGTTCAAACCTGCTAGCTAGATTCTACCAAAAATGCTATGGCAGTCTGTCTTTTTAGCTTTGGCATTTAACTTACAGTGAAAATTTAGGTCCTTAATGAAGTAATTGTCCATGTTCCCTCTACAGTTTGTCAATGGAGAGAGGTCAAATGGGAAATTCTGTTTGCCACTTGTAACCAGTAGTCCAGGTGGGAAATAAAGCTCATCACTGAGCCTTTCAAAGACATCTGTTTCCTATTGCCAAAGCAGAGAACTTCCTTTGGAAGCACACTAAAATTTAGAAGCATGTGAGGCATGGGATCTGTCTGCCTGATGCAGCCATACCACACATTTTATATAGCCCAGAGTTAAGCAAGGAGCTTCCCTTCCCTATCCTCCAGTTCCCCTCATCCCTCCACCATCCCTTGTCCTTTGTGTCTCTGCATACAACCTCTGCCCTGCTATTTTCTCCTCTCGAGTTGCTCATTCTGTTTCTCATCAGTATGTTCTCCCTGCTGACTGTCTGTTCTCTATGCATCTGCTGATCCTTAGTTCTGTTGATGTCAAAGTAGAGACAAGCACTAAAGCTGCTCTCATATTCAACACTTTGAAAAATATTTGTAAAGAACTACCAGCAGACAGTTTACTTCACAGATCTTTAGAGGCCTGAAGACCATCAATCTCTGACTGATAGTATTCCATAATGGAAGTGCCAACAAATGTAACTTGGTGTTTTCTGGAGACAGTATGCAGAAAAGCTAATGTTTTCTTTTTGGTTTCAGTGGTATCTTGCCCTTTTCTTAGAATGAAGAGTGTATTTTAGGGCTGGGTTATAGACATCCATGTGGCACCTTGTATCTGCAGGCTTTATACTGCTGCATCTCATACAGCACTGAGCTCTAGGCAGGCACTCCAAGCACCTAGTGCAACAAATATTGGATTAATACTTGTTATCTGGTTATGAACAGTCCATCTCTAGCAGAAAACATGGATATGTGAGAGTGGGTTCAAAAAATCAGATCTCCTAGTTTTGATTCATACTTATACACCGCAAAATGTTTCCCACAGCTACAGAAATGTGAAGCAGCAGACAGGCAGAATAACAGCCTCCTAGGGCAGTTTCCTGGTATGGAGAAGACTCTCAGACCTGGCTGATCCCAATGTATGGCACTGACTGGAAATATATCTTTGCTTACCTATTATTTCTGGTATTTTATAAGTGGCTGGGAATCGCTGAGTAATTGACTATATTTCAGTTGTATCCTCCATCAGCCCAGG
Organism: Acanthisitta chloris; assembly: GCF_000695815.1. NCBI lineage: Eukaryota > Metazoa > Chordata > Aves > Passeriformes > Acanthisittidae > Acanthisitta > Acanthisitta chloris. The sequence goes on along the minus strand of NW_008690716.1, from coordinate 181,977 downwards.
AAAGAATCAGTCACACTCATCTCCTTCAATTACAGCACTAGGCAACATATATTTAGAGCACAAAATGCAGGAATTTAATAAAAAACAAGTCATTATAATTTCATACAAGTTGCAGCCCCATGAGGCTTCTGCCAAGCCCAGCAATGAAAGATTTTCATGATCTTTTCCAAAGTAATACTGTAAACCTACAACTATTTGCTGTCAGTTTTTGAGAGGATGATACTAGGTGTGGTTAAAAATTAACATTTTAATGAATAACTTTGCATGAGAATTATTCCCATTTAGTCTATATTAAGACAGGAATGAAAGGGAGAGAAACAAAAATGAGTACAATATCATAGATGAGAGAAATACTGCTGCCAGTGTTAACAATGCAAAAAATAGCTCAAGATCTAATAAACCCAAAATATTAAATATAAATCAAACACATTATCAAATGAAGAAAAAATAGAAAAGAATCTGTAAAACATCTGTAATAGCAAGTCAGAAACAGGTTAAAAACCACTGACCTGCCTTAGAGACCAAATAAGTATAAAAAGATACCAGCTGTAGGTAAATTGGAACTTGGGTAATAGGGAGGTGACAGAAACTTGTGAATTAATTGCTTTCTAAACTTTCAAGGTCTCATAAATAATGAATGACATTTGAACAATTCGCATATGCCATCATGGGTTTGGAACATACATTGTTTTAAGGATTTAAGCACTGTTTCTGGATTTTTTTTCAGTCGAAAACAGTATTTTTATACAAGAAAAGCAGTTTAGCCCACAGCACCAAACCCCCTACTAGTCTCCTGTTCCTGTAAGCCAGCAGGCTTTCAGTATTTTAGGAATGCTATGTCTTTTAGTACTCTTGTCTACATGAATATTTTCTTGCAAACCTGTTGTATACAATCTGCTGTCTATTGAGGAAGCAGGGGAGAAATAAAGAGATATCAGAGGCAGCAGGAGGTACATAAGGCCATAGTACTGGGAAAATGAAAGGCAAGTGAATAGATGAATGGAGAAACATTGGGAAGGAAATAGGGGGGAAAAGTAGAGAGAACAGTGAACACAGCAGGGAACTGTGCTTTGAAGAAAGGAAGTGCCATAAAAGCAAATGAGAAAAGGCACAATGGAAGAGGAAGGGAAATTATTTATCTTAGTTGAAGCAGTGCAGAACAGTCAGAAAGATGTGGGTTTTCTTATTTAGCAGAGTCTTCAAGGGACACAAAGCCTACTAAAGGGCTCTCTCTCACCTGTTTTGCAGGTACACCTGTGGGAAGAAGGAAGGAAGCAGGACAGAAGCAAAGAGAGAGCAAGACAGAACTCATGTTCCTCTTACTGATTTTCAGTTTTCACAGTTACAGGCTGTACACAAAATTACTCTAACCATCCCAGCACTCACTCAAACTTCTGCCCCAGCTGACCTTCAGCCCAAGCTGCTACAGTATCCAAGAGGGAAGTCAAAAAATGAAGTCAAAGTCAGGGCCCTCTTTGTTCTATCTGTATCAAGCTGTATTGAGCTTGGTGTCTACTTTCTGAGCAGATAATAACTGGTTGTAACATTTACAATATTCCTCAAAAACATATTCTGTCCTTTACTCTCAATGACAGAAACAATTTATGCATTCTTTGATAGCTTTTACGAAAAAATAAAACACATCAAAATCACCTACAAAATAAGAGCCAGGCTATCAAAGTAATTTCCATGCATTCTTTTCAGAACAGGCTGATTCTCTGCTATTCTGGTTACTTGTAAGAATAGCTATAGCCATGATTAATAACCTTTTTTGTGTACTATGTCTTGACCATGATATGATCATTATAATGAATGCCAGTCTTGTAAGTGGAAAATTCCAGGGTGAAATGGACATTGTAGAGCTCTCATCCATACACATGGATATTTTAGGCACTCTGGTAGAATATTTCACAGTAGTAAGGGATTATGTTTCAGAGAACTGAGATAACGTCTACGTAATAGATAGTGCTGTTTTTATACATTGACCATGGCCCTTCTAGCTGCCTATGTAGTGTTTCTCTGCAGATGGCTCAGTCATGGAAAAAAACCATGCTGAATGTGACAGTACCTACCACACGAACTATGAAAAAGGGATACAGCAACTGAAATTCTTTGATACTCTGACTCCAGGGGAGAAAAAGTAAGCTGCAACATCTGTAAGCTTTAGCAGATTTGAGGCACCAAATCTCTTTGATTCTGCTCAAATGTTATGGGGTTAAGCAAATTCGAGTTTTATTGTTACTGGACAATTTTGCCTCTCTCAGCTCTCTGAGTTAAGTATTCATCATGTATGTCTTCTACGTGTATTATGGTTTCAAATGGACCATGCTATTGGATGAGAGCTCTCAGGTGTGAGAATTTGTACTGCTTCTTATTTTGGCTGTACAAGGTACTGAGCTCAGAGACATTTTCTGAGTTCATGATAGTTGTGATCTTAGCATTTCATTTTTGTGCACACAGCTGGTGGCACTCCTTGTGCTCCAACAGCAAACTTATTTATAGATTAATTCCAAAAAACATATAAACTGTCAAACTTTTCAGAGGCATGTCCATGTTTCAATAACACTAACTAAAGAAGAAATGATTACTCACACATGAACCAATGATGTAGCAGCAACAATTTTTCTAGGACTAATAATCACTGGAGAGGTAAAAAGAAGCCCCTTTGAAAATCATAAACATGAAGCTATATGCATGAATAATTGTCATTTGTCAAGGATGACCTACTAATTAAATTAGAGGTAGCTGCATTTCCATATGATATGTGAGTAGCAGGAAAGACTAGAACTATTTTTGCATGCCCAGCAGTTGTCATGAGATGTTTCCATGAGACCTGAGCAAAGAATCCTAGAATCCTAGAATATTTTGAATTCAGAAGGGACTATTAAAAGCTCTCTAGTACAACACCCTGCAATGAGCAGGGACATCTTCAACCAGATCAGGGTGCTCAGAACCCAGTCCAACCTGACCTTGAATATTTCCAGGGATGGGGCATAATACCACTTCTCTGGGAAACCTGTTTCAGTGTTTTACCAGTCTCATCATAAAAAAAAAATATTTCCTTATATGTAGTCTAAATCTGCCCTCTTCTGCTTTACAGTCATTACCCCTTGTCCTATTGCAACAGATCCTGCTAAAAAGTTTGTCCCTATCTTTCTTTCAAACTCCCTTTAGGAGCAGGAAAACCACAATGAGGTCTCCCCAAAACATTCTCTTCTCCAGGCTGAACAACCCCAACTTTCCTAACCTGTCATCACAGGAGAGGTGCTCCAGCCCTTTGATCATCTTCATGGCCCTCCTCTAACAAGTCCATGTCTTTCTTCTGCTGAGGACCCCAGAGCTGGATGTGTCCCCTCAGAATGGAGTAGAGGGACAGAATCACCTCCCTTGACCTGCTGGCCACACTGTTTTTGATGCTGCCCAGGATTCAGCTGGCTTTCTCAGAGGTAAGCGCACATTGCTGGCTCATGTCCAGCCATTTGTCCACCAGTACCTGCCAAGTCCTTCCCAGCAGTTCTGCTCCCAATCCTTTCATCCCCCACCCTGTATTGACACCAGGGGTTACCCCAACCCCAGTGCAGCACCTTGCATTTGGTCTTGTTAAACCACATGAGATTCCCATGGGCTCACTTCTCGAGCTTGTCCAGGGCCTTCTGGATGACATCCTGTCCCTCAGGTGCATCAGCTGCAAATTTGCTGACGGTGCACTCAAACCCTTTGTCTATGCCACTAATGAATAATACTGTTCACGATATGAACCCCTGAGGAACACCACTTGTCACTGATGTCGAACACGATTCTGAGCCATTGACCACTATCCTCTGGATGAGACCATCCAATCAACACCTTATCCACCTAACAGTTCGTGCACCAAATTGTTCTTTCCAATTTAGAGAGAATCATCACAGGTGCCATCGAGACCTCATGGGAACAGATTTTATCTGTTGTTTTCAATAAGTTTTATCAGACCCTGATAATTTTCAAATTATAGCAAAAACCTCAAATCTATGATATAACAGAATCTGTGAAAGACAAGACTGAGTTTTGGTTTGATTTGTGAGTCTTGACTGTCATTAATGAAAAATTCATGTTGTTCAGTTTACACAGCATCTCTACATTGTGGAAACATCACTTTTCATTTCATGTACAGGCTTCCTGCCTAGTTATATGCAGAACACTATTTGTGTGAATGTAGCTATATTTTCAAAAGGACTATAGGGCTGAGGAGCCAATCCCCTAAAACAACATTGTGAAGAGCAATTCTATATTCTCTCTTGCTTGATTATACCCATAGGCTTAGCAAAAATGCAGCCTGATTGGTTTGATTCAGCATGATGCCAGGATTTTAGTCCACTCTTTGCAGACACAGTCCCACTGTTAGTACTTGTTACAGTCACGTAGGGAAATTTGATTTAATAGCTTGTGGCTATTAAAGAGAACATGTAAACAAACATGTAAACAAACACAATTCCACTAGGTTCACTAGATCCTGGACAATTTACTCAGGAGCTGAGCAATGTACTACAAGCTCACCATCTCCATATTTGCACTCTAAGGGAGCAGACTGAAGGGAACCCAAATTACAGGATAAAACTGAGGTTTTAAGCTCAGGTATGGGTTACCTGTGGTTTTCAAACCATGTATGTTCATCAGCAAGTTGAGCATCAATACTGTATTGTAGCCATACTATTTTCTGGTTAATGGACAGAGAAATAAACTGGATCTCAGTTGTGGGAGCTAAAATACCATCAGCAGCTAATTAGGCTGATACTGACAGATTATCTTGCAATGCATGGCAATGCTGAGAGAGAACAGCTGGACTCCTTGGGAGCTTGATCTCTCCCATAAGTGAAATGGCCCCTGTAACCTTCCTCTTGGATCTCTGTGAAGTGTGCTATTTGTCCTGCTGATTTTGCCCATATGGACATGAAGACACGTGGGTTGGATCACGAAGACTGCCTGCTCTTCTTGTAGCTCAGATGGGCAAATGTCTTGTGTCACTAGAAAGGTTCTCACTGACTTCAGTGTTTGCTCTGCTGGGGCTGTGAGTCAGAATAACACACAGGTGGTGGGGATTTACTTATCTCTTGAATGTTTTCTCTCTATTTTAAGCAATTATCTGGTTGAAATGAATTTAGGAAACTCAGCATGCAGTTTGCAAATACTTCAGGAGAAACATGTAAGAGAAAGTCCCTGATGATGTGCTTGTATATAAATTTAGCCTTAATAAACCAGAGTTTTCTTGCTGTTAATAACATACTGCTAATGGAAGGAAATATATAAATGAATTAACCCTTCCTTTTGTTTTGTGCTTTTCTTACTGCAGGCTGCTGGAACGAGACAATTCTACCTAAAAAGCTGTGCCTCTGTGTCGTGGTTTAACCCCAGCAGCAGCCAAGAGCCACGCAGCCTCTCACTCACTCCCCCACCAATGGGATGGGGGAGCCAATTAGAAGGATAAAAGCTACAAAAACTCATGGGTTGAGATAAAGACAGTTTAATAGACAGCAAAAACTGCACACACAAGCAAAGCAAAACAAGGAATTAATTCACTGCTTCCCAAAGACAGGAGGTGTTTAGCCATCTCCAGGAGAGCAGGGCCCATCACGCGTAACGGTTCCTTGGGAAGACAGACGCCATCACTCCAGATGTCCCCCCTTCCTCCTTCTTCCTCCCACCTTATATACTGAGCATGATGTCATATGGTATGGAATATCCCTTTGGTCAGTTTGGGTTACCTGTCCCAGCTGTGTCTCCTCCCAATCTCCCATGCATCCCCAACTTCCTTGCCAGTGTGGCAGTACGGAAAGCAGCAAAGGCCTTGACTCTGTGTAAGCTCTGCTCAGCAATAACAAAAACATCTGTGCATTATCAACTCTGTGTTCTGCACAAAACCCAAACATAGCCCCATACTAGCCTCTATGAAGAAAGTTAACTCTACTTCAGCTCAAACCAGCACACTCTGTAATGCAATCTGATATGGACAGCAAGTTTTAAGGCACTGAGGCTCTATGAGGAGGTGAGAAAAACATGTCCAGTAAGGTCTCCTAATATTTATTGAAAGGATATGTATTCTGTTGAAGGATGAAAAGAATTAAAAGAATGAAGTTGATACCTGTTGTGCTCTGCTGACTGATGATTCTGGGAGCAAAAAAAAAAAAAAAGGCAATACTAAGGACAGTTAATAATCTTTCACAAAATCACAGAATAATCACAGTTGGAAGGGACCCTTGAGGATCACCTACCCCAACTCCTGGCCCTGCACAGGACATCTCCAAGAATCACATCATATGTCTGAGAGGGTTGTCCAAATGCCTCTTGAACTGTCAGGGTGGGTGCTGTGACCACTTCCCTGGGGACTCTGTTCCAGTGCCCAGACACCCTCTGGGTGAAGAACCATTTTCAAATATCTGAGCTAAACCTCGCTGGACACAACTTCAGACCATTCCCTTGGGTCCTCTCCCTTGTTGCCAGAGAGTGCCTGTCCCTCCACTTCCTTCTGTTGTATACGGAGATGAAGTCTCTCCTCAGTCTCCTCTCCTCCAGGCCAAACAGACCAAGTGACCTCAGCCACTCCTCATATGGCTTCCCCTCAAGGTCCTTCACCATCTTTGTTGCCCTCCTTTGGATGCTCTCCAATAATTTAACACCTTTCTTATATTGCGGTGCCCAAAACTGCATAATATTCAAGATGAGGCCACACTAGTGCAGAGTAAAGTGGGACAATTACCTCCCTCGACTGGCTGGTGATGCGGTGCCTGATGCACCCCAGGATGTGTTTGTCCCTCCTGGCTGCCAGGACACACTGTTGACTCATATTCAACTTGCTGTCGCCAAGGCCCCCCAGGTCCCTTTCTGTGGCACTTCTTTCCAGCATCTCGTTCCCCAGTCTGTATGGACAGCCAGGGTTTCCCCATCCTAGGTGCAGAATCCAGCACTTGCCCTTGTTAAACTCCATGTGGTTGGTGATTGCCCAGCTCTCTAATTTGTCTAGGTCTCATTGCAAGGCCTCTTTGCCTTCAAGGGACTCAACAGCTCCTCCCAATTTTGCATCATCTGCGAAATTATTTAATAGTTCTTCAAGTCCTCCGTCCAAGTCATTTAGGAAGATAAGTGATTTAGGTGGAGAAATTTAGATAAGTGATTTAGGTGTCTTGAAATTTAGGCAGAGAGAACCTCTTGGGTATACTGGACAAGTAAGGCAAGTAAGGCAAGTAAGAAGCCCTGGAGTCTGGTTGCATTCTTCATTGATTTGTATGAGGTCCAGAGCTCAGTAAAGAGTGAATTTTGAGCCTCTGCAAATCTTGTAAACTCTGTTTTAGAGACTTGAAAGAGATGGAATGGAGGAAAAAGAAAAGGACCTTTTTCTCCATTCTTTTCCCTAATGTGTGACAAAGATGAACATGTAATTTCATCTTAAAATACTTTCCTGATTGCATGACTTTAGCAACAGTTTTCTTTCCTGTAAATCTCCAGGTACTTCATGCTGCTGTCTGATTTCCTGAACAAAAACACTCCTGCAGTCCTTTCAGTTTGTGCAGCCTCCACTAATGAGTTCTCAGAGGTACATTAACCTAAATAGCTTTATGAACAAGAGGTGTTAAAGAAGGCCTCTCAGTTAGTGCAGAGGGCTTGGGAATATGTGTAAGAAGCCTTCTCCTCTATTCCCTCTGTAGTTCTTGCATGGAATTTGCTATGCTAGCACTTTTCCAGGGAAAAGGGAGCTACCATTCCCATTAGGTGCCAAGTCTAAACTTGGTCAGACAGTGTCATCTTTCCTTGATGAGAAACACAGTACCCTGAGTATCATATGTGCCCACAAGAATAAAAGTCTTTGAGCTGTACTGCTATTTTCCTTCACCAGTTCTTTGATGCTGGGAAACATTGTCTGCCCAGCTAGTAAAGAGGAACAGAATTGAGTCTTGTAACAGAAGCAAACACATCAGCATGCATAAGGAATCAGATATCTCCAGGACCTCGATGTTGTTAATTTTAATTAGTACCTCTTTAGTCCTGAGACAAAATAAACCCAACAAAATTAATGTTTAAGTTGACATGCTAAAGGCAGAGAACCCTTTCGACCAGGAGTTTTGGTGCAGTGTCTAACTGATATTTGTACCCCTCATTAATATCTGACTACCTATGAAGCAAGAAAGTGAGAGAGAGTTCTTCAGGCAAGACAGGGACACAACTAGGTGGCAAAAGATGGCAGCTTTCTCCCCATGGACAGACGTTACTGTATTATTCTGCCTCATTTATCCAGTGGCAGATAATATGAGGGAGAGAATGCAGCTGTTTGCAGTGTGCCTAGCAATCTCACATCATCTTTGCATGGTCGTAATTGAAAGGGGAAACAAAAATAGTTGAAATACTTCAAATGGCATCATTTGGACAAGGCTTGATATTAAAGCTATAGCAGGTGTGGGACTTATTTATTCAGGTCTTTTCTCCATGAAGCAAATCATTGGCCAACTGCTGGAAAACCATTACTGCTGTGGGATGACATTTTGTGTTAATTTTGTTCAGTAGAAATGATTTATAAATTACTGTGACTCTACACATAAGGCCCCTATTACAAAATACCACCCCAATCCTTCTTCCTTTGTGGCTCACATAAAAGCTCTTATTGGTTTTAATGTGAACTGTATAAAGCCCTGTGATTGTAGTGGGGAGTCAGGAATAATTTATGCCACCTAGTGATCAACCAATAGTCTCTGGGGTTTTTTTCTCTGTGTTTGTAATTAGAGAGCACAGAAAACTTCCATTTAAGATAATTTGACTGAAGACTGCTGACTGAGATTAAGTTGTGTGGGGTGTTTTCTGGTGCTATATTTGATACCGGATAATAGTAATAATAAGACTTGCTTGTAATTTCTGCAGTCATTAAGGTCTTTGAAGAAGGATGGAAAATGAGCTATGTATTTTTTACATTCTTGAGCAAGCTTATTAAAAATGTTTGTCAATAATGTTAAACTTCTAGGAAGAATTCTGTCAGGATATTTAATAGAACGTTTACAGTTTTCATTAAAATGACTTTATTTCAATTGCCTGAAGTTCCACAGTTATTCCATGAAGACTTTGAATTTAGCACATAGTCTACTTTCTTTTTCCTCTACAAAAAAACCGAACAGATTAAACTAGAAAAAAAAATTAGCAGCTTAATCCAATAGTTTCCCATGTCGTCTTCTTCCCTTCAAAAATATACTGTTGACTCATGGAAAATCATTGTATGTCCAAAAAAAGCCTTTATAAAATATAGTGTAACAGTTGAGGGAGGATGAGACATGGTAGGGAAGCACATAAGTCAGTAGCCATGACTATTAAGAGGGGAGACAGAGCTAGATGAATGATCAGAGGGCTGGAACATTTCTCCTATGAAGGCAGGTTGAGAGAGTTGGGATTGTTCAGCCTGGAGAAGTCTCTGGGGAGATTTCATTGTGGCCTTTCAGAACTTAAAGGAAGCTTGTAAGAAAGATGGAAACAAACTTTTTAACAGGATCTGTTGCAATGGGACAAGGGGTAATGGTTGTAAACTAGGTGAGGGTAGATTTACAGAATCAAAAAGTGGGAAAGGTTGAAAGGGACCACAGTGGGTCATTTGGTCCAACCTCCCTGCTCAAGTAGAGTCATCTTAGAGCATGTGGCACAGAATTGTGTTCAGACAGTTCTTGAATATCTCCAGTGAGGGAGAATCTACAACCTCTCTGGACTATCTGTTTTAATGCACAGTGACTTGCATAGTAAAGAAATTCTTCCTGGTATTCAGGTAGAACTTCCTGTACATCAGTTTCTGCCCATTGCCCCTTGTTTTATTGGTTTGCACCACTGAGAAGAGCCTGGCTTCATCTTCTTAGCACCTCACCCTTAAGATACTTGTATATATTAATGAAATCTCCTCTCAGCTGTCTCTTCCTGAGACTGAACAGGCCCAGCTCCCTCAGCCTTTCCTCGTAAGTGAGGTGCTCCAGTGCCTTAATCACTTTTGCTGCCCTCTGCTGGACCCGGTCCAGGAGCTCCATGTCCCTCTTGTACTGAGGAGCCCAGAACTGGACACAATACTCCTGATGTGGCCTCACGAGGGCTGAGTAAAGGGGAGGATATCCTCCCTCGACCTGCTGGCAATGCTTTTCCTAATTTATCCCAGGATTCCATTGGCCTTCTTGGCCACAAAGGCACACTCCTGACTCATGGATATCTTGTTGACCACCAGGTCCCTCTCCGCAGAGCTGCTACCCAACAAGTGAGTGCCCAATCTGTACTGGTGCTCAGAGCTATTTCATCCCAGATTCAGAACTCTGCACTTGCCCTTGTTGAATTTCAGTTGGTTCTTCTCTGTCCATCTCTCCAACCTATTGAGGTCCCTGTGAAGGTCAGCACAGCCCTCTGAGGTATCAGCCACTCCTCACAGTTTTGTATCGTCACCAAACTTGCTGAGAAGGCACTCTGTCCCCTTGTCCAAGTCACTGATGAACAAACTAAGCAATACCAGGTCCAGTCCAGAAACCTAGGGGACACCACTAGTGACAGGACTCCAGCTACACTGTGTGCCACTGATCACAAGTCTCTGGGATCTGCTGTTTAGCCAGTTCTTAATCCACCTCACTGTCCACTTGTCCAACCCACAGTTCTTGAGTTTGCCTATGAAGATGCTGTGGGACGCAGTGTCGAAAGCCTTACTCAAGTCGATGTAGACAATATTCCACTGCTCTCTCTTCATCCATCCAGGCAGTTGTTTCATTGTAGAAGGCAATCAGGTTGTTCGAACGTGATGTACATTTAGTGAACCCATGCTGACTACTCCTGATCATCATCTTGCCTTCCATGCGAGCAGACATGGCCGCCAGAATGAGGTGTTCCATCACCTTTCCAGGGACTGAGGTGAGGTTGTTCGGTTGGTAGTTCCCTGAGTCCTCTTTCTTGCTTTTTTTGAAGACTGGGTCACATTTGTCATCTTTCAGTCTTCAGGCACCTATCTTCTTCTCCATGGCTCTTCATAAATTGAGACTAGATGTACGAAAAACATTTCTTATGATCAGGGTGGTGAAACACTCAAACAGGTTTCCCAGAGAGGTGGTAGACACCTCATCCCTGGAAACATTCAAGATCAAGTTGGATGGGGTTCAGAGAAACCAGATCTTGTTGAAGATGTCCTTACCCACAGTGGAGGCGTCGGAATAGATGAACTATAAATGTCCCTTACCAACCTAGACTGAATACAGTCCATGGCTGAAAAGTCTGTGTTTATCATTAGCAGTAGTTGTCTTATAGAATACTGTAATAAAATGAGAGGGAGTAGTGTTTAGGAAAGTGTACATGTATGCACGTATAGGCCTGTTTTCTAGACAGTCTCTCTGAAACATTCATCTTTCCTTTACCAGAAACATCATGTTACATATCTGAGTAGCTCTTAAACTATTTATAGCTGTACAGTTTTTTCTTAGTAATTGGCAAAGAGAGCACTGGAATCCAAATAAAATTAAATCCTCACAAGTGAGTGGGTTAGGAGCATGAGGCTTCCCATTTGTTTCGTGGGAAATTAAATTAAATTAGCTCAATTACTTGTAGAAGGACTGGTCTATAACACTCAGAAACACACTTAATCTATTTTAAAACCAGTAAGAAGGAATTAATTTAACATACAACTTGGAAGGAGTTAATTCAGTGATTAACTGCTCAGTTACATTAATTTCATATTGACTTCTTTTTTCCTTCCTCAGCTTCCAACTATTTCGTATTATCTCCCGGAGATGGTTAAGCCTGTTTGGTAAAAATAGAAATTGCCATCCAGTTCAAGTTCAAATTTACAATTCTCCAAGAAGAAGCAAAGTGCTTTGAGACAGGGAAAATGTTTGGAAAAATAATGTTGGTATTTTTTTCATTCTGTGTATACTTTGTGGCCTCTGATATTTGGATATTGGTTTAAAAATACTAGTGCTAAAATATGTTCTTGCCAAAACCACTCATCAGTTCCACTTACTCTATAGTAGATTGTGATCAGCAAAATCGATTACACATTTTATAAAACTGGTATTCATATTTTAAAGTCTGTTTTTATTTGTACAAAGATACCCTTTTAAAAATTCTCTATTCAGTTGAAACATTATTTGTAATTTTTTTATATATGATACATTGGTGATGAAATCCAGCATGATACATTTGTGGACATCTCATCTTGTGCTTGGCTTAGAGAAATCTACATATTGGTTAAAATAAAATTGAATTCTGAAACACATTTTACTCATTTGGCTAATATGTAAGTGTCTAACAAATTATCATTAATTTGCCCTCCAAAATAATTTGTAGGATTGGTGTGGGTGTGCCTGAGTAACAGCACATGTCTTGGAAAGCAGATATTCCCAGGAACAGGAACAAAAAATACAATATGCAAAGGTTAATATGTGGCTAGTTATAAGCTTTCTAAGGAGACTTGTGAAAAGAATTTTGGAAATGTGATGAGTATCTACTCACTCTCTTTACAGTGACTAGTGAGTTGTTCTACCTGCATGCAGCATACTGCACTGGAAAAAAACATTCTGGTAATTCAGTGTCTTCGGCTAACTGATCCTTCTAATCTCACCTGTGCTTTAAATTTCCTATACCACAGTTCTGTTTAGCATCACTTTGGCATAACTGCATTAGTTACTGGTCTGTTATTAAGGTTTTCCAGCAGAGGAAATGAAAGGAAATGTTGGCCCAAGTTGTGAAAGATGTATTTCTGTCACCACCATAAAAGGGGTGCTGGACGGTGTGCCTCCCTCTGGGCCCTTTGCCAGGTGAAGAAGCTGGCTGTGACACTGCACTTCAAGTGTCTGTGGGGATTGGTGCTGTGCCAGGTAGCCCTACAAATCAAGGCAAAAATGAATCCCAAAATTTCTTTTCAGTAAAAGGCTATAACTGAAAGGGTGCCTCATAGATTGTACAAGCAAGCAAGCTTCTGCAGCATTCTTATCAGCATCTCAGAGAGATGGATTCAGAAATACCACTGGAGCATATCCTGGAGGCTTTCCCTCTTCCTATGTCTTCAAGAATGATAAAGATAAAACTCCTGAGTATGCCAAGTCAGCCTCTAGATCCTTCTGTGATTTCTTCTGGAACTGACAGTGCTACCCTTAATTAAAGAGGTTGAAATTTCATTCTCTAGTGTGTTGTCTTTTAGTGAAATACCCCTCAAGATCTTTGTGCTGAATAAGCTAGCTACATGATAAGGGTCTGTTTCTATGAATTATTTAGTGAAGATGTTACTTTTCAACTCAGAAGGAAGAAGTGCAAAAAACATGTCATCAGATAAATGACAGGTATTTTAGAAAAATATGACAGATCATGTAATGTCAGTCAAGCAGCACTCAAACTCCAGTTACCTTCCTGGATTAAAAATTAACCACATCCATCTTTCTAGGATACAGCTGTCTGTAACCTCATTTATAACCAAATTAAAATTCCATGATGTGTGCAAAATTACCTCATAACACCAGATCACCTATGAAATAAAAATAATATAATGCAAACCTCACAATGGATCTGATTTGGCAAAATAGTTACTAGTTTTTGCTTCACTATCAGTGAAACTACTTTTTTCCAGTGATGGAAAACCCTAATGCCCTGCTAGTTAGGAAAGCCAATATAAAACTACAAGGATCATCAAGGAAGATAACTGTCATATGCTTTATATTACAAGTTGATTTTTGAAATTTTTTAAGATTTACTAGTTTTTGCTTCACTATCAGTGAAAGTACTTTTTTCCAGTGATGGAAAACCCTAATGCCCTGCTAGTTAGGAAAGCCAATATAAAACTACAAGGATCATCAAGGAAGATTCATATGCTATGCTTTATATTACAAGTTGATTTTTGAAATTTTTTAAGATTTTAGGGAAGGGAAGGGAAGGGAAGGGAAGGGAAGGGAAGGGAAGGGAAATGTATTGCTGGAAATACTGACATACTGACCCTGGGTAAGTCATTCTTCCCTTTTCTTAGTCTGAAGAGTAAGCATCTGAAGTATAATATATTTGCAAAACTCTAGTCAGATGGGTGAGATTTGATACTGTATTTATTTTTGTTGAAGAATCTTTTAATTTCAGTAGAATAAAAGCATGAATTTATGCATTATGGCATGTGTGACAGTTTAATCAGGAGTTGTCTTGAAACATTAAGTTAATGAGCAGAGTTATTTCAACATGGCTTGAAGAATTCTCTTTCTTCTCAAAATTCAGGTCATGAATCTACAAATATGAGTACTTTGTAAAAAGATAATCATCATGTTGCTTTTCAGCCTAACAAATTATGTTTTTCAGGTGGCAGTAGGAGGCATTATTACATATAGCATGCAAATAAATCCTCAGGTGGGAGAAGACACTGACCTAGGGGTTTTATCTTAAGTTGCACTCTGGTTGAGACCATAGGCTTTGGAAAGGTGCCTTGCAAGAAAGAGAACAGTTTCCTCCCTTCCTTAAAATTTGAATAAATGCTCAAAACTGAGAGATTCTCTGCAGACCAGTGTTATTTGTAATTATTCCTGGGAGGGAGACTGGCTTCTTGTTGTTTGCAGTCGTCGTTTTTATGGCTGCTATGTGCGCGTGTGCACGTGTGTGTCTGTGCGTGCTGACAAATAAGCCAAGTTTAAAGTCTGTTCACACTAACTCCTTGATTTCTCCTCCACTGAAAAATTCATATCCAAGTCCCTGAAACTGCAGCTGATAGATGAGGCAGGACCACAACAAGAAGGGTCTACTGACATTGAGAGAAGTGAGTGCAGCATACAGAGAAAGCAAATCCGATTAAGCTTTTACCATCAAAGTCAGTTATAACATTAAGTATGTGCCTGATTATATCTTTCTAGAGGAAATCTGCAGGTTTATTGGGAAGACTATGTTTAACACCATTTTAGAGTTCCAGCTATCTAAATTAAAATGTGTCCTCCACAGTCTGTCCTTTGATGATGTTGCCATAAGTATTAAAATGTCTCTGCAGGAAGAATATTTAAAGAATTTGTAGACTGCTTTGGAAAAATATTTCAATAAGTGATTGTCAGAACTACAAATTCCGTCAGTGTGGAACTTGCAAACTGCAACCCATTGCAACCTAATGTATATCTGCATCCTACATAGTCACCGTTATTCACTAGCTTGTACTCAAAGCAGGAAAAGAAATTATGATGGAGACTAAGAATGCATAGAATATATAGAAATTGATTGAACAATTACACAGGACCATGGACTAACTATATAGCTATCTATTCCCTACAAAGACAAAGGGGAAGATATGTCTAGCAGATAAATTTTTAACCTCCAAACATGCTTGAGGAAAGATATTTCAATAGCAGTCATTTTAATAAACCTCTTACTAGTATTCCAAAACATAATGAGCTAAATGACTTCAGGATTAATTGCTACAAATACCTGTGAAGGTGAAAGTACTTTCAGTGACCTATATTTCCAGTGTTAACTGGGAACTGAGTAAGGAATGTAGGTGAGACCACCACCACCATTAGATCAAAAATCTTAACGACAGCAAAGAACAATAATCTTGAAATAAATAAGCTCTGCAGTCTCTACAGAACTATATGGCCTGCCTGCACTTAGAGTTCAGCTTTCTCTTGTGATCCATGGGGGGAAAAAAAGAAATTCCTCAACACTATTTTTCTGAAATCTTGATATAGCTGCATTACGTATAGGCAAAAGAAAAGTCCTGTTCTCAGTGCATGGACTTCAGTGCCTGTCCAAGGCAGCACTTTAAGCTATGTTGGCCACTGTAAGTTATCTTCATGAGTAATGAGATAGGAAAGAGGTCAGAGGAAAAACCACATGCATAAATCTCTGCCAGAAAGCTTTTGAAACATGTATAAACACCAAAGATAGACTTTAGTCTCACATTCACATTCACCCTGTTGGCATAATAGTGAAAAAAGGCCAAACAGCCAAACCCAACAAAAACCACTTTCAAGTATTTTGTTCCCAAAAGATCAGTCTCATAATAACAAGCACTGAAAGTAATTTAGATAGAACAAGTCTGTTTAGTGTTGCTGATGGGCCACTGCAATTTCCCATTTGAATACTGTGCTTCCAAGTTTTTGACTATCCTTAGCAGATACTAATTTTGTGATGCTTTATCAGGGTGACAGTTACTGCTATCTCGGGAAAATGTAACATTGATTTACTGGTTTTCCATTCATAGAGAGAGTGAAATTGAAGAACCATTGGGAAATATGTACTATATTTCCTTGAAAAATATTTATAACTTATTAGTAGAAGGTTACTGCTAAAAAGATCTTTTCTAATGAAGTCTTATTCCAGGTTTATCAGAATAATGATTGAAACTGAAAAACTGAAGGTGTTTTCTTACTTTGGTTGCTGAGTTACAGGGAATGGTAAGCCCTACTTTGACATAAAAACATGCAGGTTTTTCAGGGTTAAAGGCAAAGTTATACATCACATGCTTTCCAGCAGGAAGGACCAGGATAGTATGCGGCAGATGCTAGTAGTGTGGATGCCACCAAGCAGATCTGGTGAGAGCAGGTCCCAGAAGGGTGGGAGAGAATATTTGGCAATGAGTGGTCTAGGGCCACAGACCACTTCCTGTGGCATATATGTCTAGCAATTTATACATAGCTAATACAGCATCAGCTGGGGCCTAGCATGGCTTCAGTAACAGAAACAAATTACACATACTGGCAGAAATGGATCCTGCACAAATTAGTCACAGCTGCATCTCTCTCTGATTGTTTGGTTTTTTTGTTTGGTTGGTTTTTTTGATGGAGGAAGAGTTCCTCCTCTTTCTGCCATTATTTAATGGGTAGACATCAGTTCATGAAGAAGATACGTACCGTCAACTCCCTGCTCAGCATGAAGGGATTTTTGAATTCACATCTACTGTGCATGAAGGGGGTCCCATCAGCTCTCCAGAGGCTGGCAGCTGGTAAAAGTGATCCTGCCATGCATGGGATGAGCAGGAGAGTCAGTAAGAGGGTGTGAGGGTAGCACAGCTGGGCTAAGACAGTCAGCTGGAAGGAAATGAAAGGATGAACTCAGCCCTTTAGCTATGACAGCTTGTACTTTCTTGATTCAGTTGATTGGAAGTAGGAAAAATGCATCTTGGTACTAGTTTCAGGTGTGATGGAGGGATAGGGGAAGAGTTTTGAAGTGTCTCAGACTGCACTGTCTTCTAGTTGACAAGATACTGGCCATCAGGATGTCTTGATCAAAAATAGCAGAGATGTTGCCAATGGCATTTATTTAAAAAGTTTAGGATCTCCTGCAAATACACAGTCCAACTTGTAACATTCACTGCAGATTCCATGAGTTCTCTCAGATATTCTCCTTTTAGTCATTTTGTTTTTCATAATCAGCTCAGAGAAATATTTTCTTTCTACAACAGTGGAGTGAGTCATAGTAGCACCTCCCACTTAAATGTTTTCAGGTAGATACTTGTGCATTTGGTTCATTATGAAACAAAGACTAGGCTAGAAACGAGATGGATTTTCTGATTAATGTGAAAATGCCAGTTTATTCACAGCAGCAAAAAAGAGTTTGTGGATGTAAACCAATACAGGAAAAAAAAAAAGACTCATTAATTTGTGCCAGGTTTCAATGCCTTTAGTGGTTTTGATGCTGAGCTAAACTCCTCGAAAGAGATGCCACTTGACAAATAATGACAGGAAAATAAAAAAGAAAAGAAAATTTTAAAAATCCTTCTTAGAACTTGCTTCTGGAGCAGGTTTTCACTGAAGATGTCACCAGAAGATTCATATCAGAGCCCGCATTTCTGTATCCTTAGCATGATGTACAATTCATTACTCTCTTGAAAGAGCCTCTTCTGGCAGCTGATTCCTATTGTCCTTCACAAACTTTTCTAAGGAATAGCTAAATATTGTGGGGATTTCCCCAGACTTTGCATGTTCTATCCCTAGTGTGTTTTCCCCGGTCGTGAAGTGTTGGAGTGGGATCCGGACCCGGAGTAACGATGAGTCTCAATATGAGTATGGTCGTTCTCCTTTATTCTTAGTACTTACAAGATATATACAGACATTCACACAGAGTACGCGAACGCAGCGGGTACATGATTGGTTTATTGCCCTTGTCCCAGTGTCCAGGGTAAACTTATGATTGGAGCAAGCAGGTGTCTGTCCACACTCCAGGATGTTTTCAGGAATACCAGGGAGCTTGTTGGCACCAGACTCAGAGCCGGTCAGAGCCAGCTCTGCCAGGCAGAGCTCGCTCCTTATCAGCAGTTCAAGGCTAAGTCACAGCTGCTGTAGGCCTTACACCACACTACCAGCTGGGTTGTCAGCTCCAAGGAGATCACGTCCCTTTTCGCATAGCCATTTCTCCACAGTGAAGTTGTGAACATGGTAAATTGCCACCATGTACAGTGGCCACCACCGTGTCTGCCATGCTATTGACCTCCAGTCCTGTAAATGGACCTGATTTATGGTATTTGCTGAAGAGAAAGGAAGGATCATCTCAGAGAAAGTTGTTGAGGGCCAATCTCATATGAAGTTAAGAAGGATTAATGTTATCTTATTGAAAAAAAAACTAATTTCATGCATAGAATGATATATTTTGCCTTAGGAAAGAATAGATAGTATTAAATCCTATGCACTACATTTAACAGTGTTTCTGAAAATGTATTTGAAAATAATAGCTCTTAACTACTATGTTTAACTTGTAATGTGAGCTGGAAACATAAAACAGAGTTCATATCTCAGGATTTCCCTTCGTTTGTAACCCAGTTTTTATGAGATATTCTTTTGATGTTATTATACTTTATTTTGCACACTGGTAGGGACTTTAATCCACAGATTAATAGCACAACAGAATGACAGCTCCAAAATATGTACTTTGTTATTCAGAAAACACTAATCTTTTGAGCTGCATTGTATTTAAAAAGCAATATATTGTATAATCCTGCAGAATGCTTTCCTGCATACACACACTGCTTTGTACTAAAATCCTTATCAAAAAATACTCCAAACCAACCTGTTTATCATTTGTTGTGCTACAGTTTTCATTAATTAAAGGATCAATTAATTAAAAGATCAAAAGCTCTAAATTGTAGGTCAGTTATGATTTTCCCCTTAAAACATAATTTATATGCATCTATTTATAAACATAAAATAGCTGTTCATATTGAAGCAATCTCTGGGCTACAAAAAACCAGATGCATCTGAAGCCAAAGTAACCTTTTTTTCCCCATCTTCATTTTTGCCATGCATAATTCTTAAATGAACATCAGCCTCTGTGCTGTAGCAAATTAAAAGCCTGTGTGTGTAAGGAACATGAAATTGCTACACATTTTAAAGGAAAGCTCCAAGTCCTGATAAAACCCTGATGGTGCAAAATGGCTGAAAAAAACTTTTAAGAGGGGCAAAGTGTTTAAAATCCATTTCTGATGTGCAGGGGCACATTCTTAATGCTGTTTCTCCTTACCAGAAAAGGCTCCTGTTTATATTACAAAATTGTATTAAGAATTTTCATACTGTCAAGGTCCATCACCTTTCACACCCACCCATCATCATGATATTCCCAGCTACATTCTTCACAGCTGCAATCATAGAATTGTCGAATACAAATATCCTTTTGTCCCTCCTGATACCACACAACTTATCTCCCCCAAACCCTATTTTCAATAACCCACATCCCTCCTCCACTTGGCCAGCTCCCACAAACCAAGACACCAAACACTTTGCACCTCCTGCACAGGGCACAGAAGAAGATGTTCCATCCCACCCTCCCATTTCACATCCCACCACCCCTATCATGGTTAGCTTTGAACCTGAAAATACAAATGTTGACATGGGTTGAATTTCTGCACTCCTGCAGGATTTAAATGATACGCAGTTAAAAGGGTTCCCAGGTGGCACTTAGAGTTTTTGCCTTAAATAATTTTATCCTCAGGAATCTGCACTGATAAAGGAGCATAGTTATTACTACAGCTGGGACACTGCTGCCTGGGGCTCACTGTCCCTGTGTCGCATGCATTGATCTTGTTATTTGGACTACTGGTCAACAGGCAGGATTTGCACTGCTTCTGGATGCAGTTTGCACATTCCTGTGATACAAAATCATGCTTATTCTCTGAGGATTTGCCACTCATCATGTGGCTTTTTTATTATTTTTGACTTTTGTATAGTTCTGAATCCTAAATACTTTGTGTCATTTACCAAACCAGCCAAAAGCTACTTTATTTCACTCTTATTCCCTCATGTAATTGGTTTCTTTCTGCTCTGTCTCTGTTTCTCTTTATTCCTGATACATGCTGTTGCATATACTCAGAAAATGAAGTAGGAAATTAGCACTCTGGGGATAAGCAAATCATGTTTTTCTGTTACATTTGCTCTTTCCATCTCTCCTTAGAAGTTATTTTTTTAGGGAAGCCTGCATTGCAAATGGAATTCATTATTGGAATTCATTTTCCCTAACAGACAGATAGTTTAAAATTTAAAATACCATAACTTAGAAGCTGTATTTTTTTCAAGGATATTCTTTTAGGGGAAAATTTTAAAATAATAAATTTAGATGTTTGGGGCTTTTTTATTCTGTTGGAATGCTAGAGTGGTAACATGTTGCCTGCAGATACCATCCCTTGAAGTTATCAACAGGTGAATGCCTAGACCCAGTAAAGCATGGTTGTACAGTTATGCTTTCTCAAAGCCAGATATTAAACATGACCACAATGTTTTCTAAACTAAGGCTGCAATAGAGGACTACATAGTTAAAAGGCATTGAGGAGTGGTTTCTATGGAACTGATTTATTTATTCTTTAAAATTTTTTTCTGACCATTGTCAAGATGATTCTTTGGATGGTCACTAAAGATGAAGGTGCTACATCCATACATTGGTGTTTACCTGGTCACTGGATTATCTTATATATAGTACTGAATAAGTGTGTTTTAGACCTGGGACAGTCATCATTTTCCCAGACAACTCCTTGATATAGCTTGGAATATAATGACTGTTGCATTATTTTAAATAAATATTGAATGTGACTCATTTCAGAATGCAAATTTATTTGATCTTATGAATATGGGCTGACCCATATTGTTGGACTCAGTGGCAGAGAATTGCTCCAGACCTATCTAATATATACCATGGCAGTCTTAACCTTGCCTTGAGAAGTGTTTGAATCTAATCATCATTTTCAGATGGAAATAAGTTCTAGCCAACTTAATTCTATCAGTAATAAGAAATCTTTTTTTCCCTTTAACTTAACATTGCATAATCAGTCTCAAAATAGTTCCTCAGATTTTACATGGTTATTACTCAATCACAAATTCAGTCCTACTTGCAGACATTTTTGTATAAATGCTTTTAGTTTTGGTTGTTTTCTTTTTTTCCACCCAGAAATATGTCAGCAAAGAAACACTGTATATATGCCTATTTATGTATATATCCACATCTTGTTTTTTTCTGCTTGCCCATTCTTTGCAAAATTGCAGATCAGACTGATCCTTCTTTTAGAGGTGCAGTGCACAAATAATATCTTTGACTAAGTGCATTAGGACCCTGCATTTCTTGCAGAACTGTATCTATTATCAAGAGCTCCTAACTACATATCAGCAATTAAAGTATTCCCATATTAAACCAAGTGGCAGAAAACCTTTACCAAGATCCACATGGACAGCAAATCATCAGGTTTTTCACAATCCCCTCTGCCTGTGCAACTGAAACCAGTACTAGGAGGAGCACTCCTAGGAGTTAGCTAAAAAGCATGGGGAAGCAGCAGCAGCAGCAAGGTGACTACACGTTTCATGGGCTATTGTCAGTTAAGCTTATTGTGAACTAATACCATGCCTTCTTTTATTTTGTGTCTGTGTCTTATCTGCCATCCTCCGGACCCTCTGCATTTCCCTCCTGGCAGGGCCAGTGCTTATTTCATACTAACTGTTCTCTCTCTGTGCCAAAGACCCTCTTGTGAGCAACTCTTGGTGCTATCTCCTCCTCCCTTCCCTCATAGCTTCCTGTTTCTCTGGATTAAAATCCTGCTTAGGTCCCTCAACTCCTCTCCAGTGGCAGGGGCATATGTCATGGGCTCTGTCATTCTCTTTGTTTCATTAAGACTGGAACAGACCGTTTTGTCAACTCTGCTGATTTGTGAACTCAGATCCCCATATCAAGTATTTTATTTGCTGGGTCATCTTGCCCAAATTATTTCCTCTGCAGTAGCAGCATTCCTTATTCTCTTCTCAGACCAGGGACCATAACCCATTCCCTGTTGCTCCTATCCCACATTTATCCACTCCTCTCCTTTCTATCCCGTCTTTTGTTTCTCTGCTCATATCCTCTTCCTATTCCATAACATTATCATTTGCCTGCAAAATACATTATCAATCCATTCTGTTCTATCAAGAGAGTGCCAGGAGTTCCTTAGTATTTCTGGGTGGCCTCTTCAAGCGTGAAATGATTGATGGTTGGAGCTCCAGATAGTCACAGAAGTACTTTAACCAAGGGCTGTACCAAGAAGATGGAAAAAAATGCATGCACAGATACCCTTTTCCATTTTGCTTTATAAATGCCCAATCCAATAGTTTTCTACCAACAAATTATTAGAATAGTCCCTAAAAATCTGGATGTGATTGAACAGCATCTTGAAAACTACTCCTTCTTGAGTAAAGTAGTAGACAAACTGACAGATTTTCTTTCTTTAAATGACTGGAAACACACAAAACAGTGCTAGTAGGGCTATCCTACAAGAATTTTCAGGTTTTCTGAAATTCCTCTTTTTTTCATAGTGCATGGTATAACCATGCACTTTAAAGATACAAGTAAATTAATTTCTTTCCCATTGGCTTTTCCTTCCTGTGGAGCTATATGACTCAAAGTTTGTACTTAGAAAGAGTTCAGCTATTCACCACAGAAAAGTGGTTTCAGAATATGCTGAACTGTATATTGAGTGCCCTGGTTTTTGTCAAAATTTGCAAAATATGACATGGAAAACAATGTTACCTTCAGAGGCTTCAGTTCCTCTCTTAGTGTATTCCTATATTTTTCTAGGATTCTTATTACCAGTGGTATTTTGATAATGACCATAAAATCTGCTGCGCTCACTTAATCCTCCCATTATGTGTAAAAGAGCAATACTGCATCCTTTAGGTTAATTAAAGCATAATTCCCCAAGCAACATACACATGCACTGGCACTAAAATGAAGACTTTAGGCTGGTTGGCTGACTTTAACGGTGGTTTATCATTTACCATCTGTCAAAAAACAAACTAGTAGGCTATTCTGTTCCCTTCCATCCTCTTGCAGAGATAACATTAACTAGAGAAACATGCTTTTATCTGGAAGACTTGAATCATCACCCAGCCTTCTAGTTTTGCACAGTGCTAAGCATCACATGCAAAGTAGAAAGCACAATGGCATACTATTTATCATAAGATTTCTTTGCACTTTTCAAAACTGGATGTGTTTAATAGTTTTCTGTAATTTCCATGCATCTATGATAAACATGTGGCAATCTGTGCTCTATTTAGTATGTAGCATTGCTTTTCCTTCCGTATAAGTCCTTGCTCAGAATCCCATGTGACCAGGGTATATTTAATACTTAGGCAAACTGCCTGCAATAAAACTATTTTGAGCTCTCTTCTAGATGATCTGCCCTTTAGATTAGTTCAGGTTCACACAGCTGCACAGCGAATAGAAATATTTCACAGCTCAATAAATGGGGCAGCTGGTATTTTGATTCATCTCAGAGCAATTTCACCGGGAATCAATAAAGTATGGTGCTCATTTTGAACAAAAGAGCACATTTGATGGGATATCATCGTTGTCATTGTGGTCAGCTTCTAGCAGGCTAGAGATGAATGGATGTGTCTCTCAGATCCTTACCTTTTCTCATCTTAATGTACATATTGGCATTTTACTTCTCTGTCAGTTATCAGGTCACAAGCATTTGTAACAAAACAAACAAATAAACAAACAAAACCAGAAAAAGAAGAAAAAAAGATAAAAAGAAAGTGTTAAGCATTGCTTGGATGGAAAATAAAAGGCAGTTGAGGTTTTCCTTATTTCTTGGGAGGAATTGCCAAACAGGGATACTAAATTGAATAAACACTCCAGGAGTGCCTTGCCACTCTAGAATCAGAATTCCATTTTATTTTTCAAGTTCAGCTGTGGTAACTTCTGTGCCTTCTGTGTTGGTTTTAACTTGGCTGTTTTGCATTTGCCAGGACAACTCTTCTCTCTTTTTCACGTTTCAGTCCAATGGTCTCTGAAATATGTCTTTAGTCTGTGCCAAGAACTTTATCTTCCACTTTTGTCCATAGAAATAATTCTCAAGTATTCATTTTCTTCTTTGGTTTTCTTGATGTCAGTGATATTTCCTATCATTTTGGTGAGATGGTGCTTGAAAGACTACTGGCAGCATTTCAGATACTTCTTTATTTATGAAATGAAATGATAATTAATTTATTTTGCAGAGATGGAAAGATGGAACCAGGCGTCATCTCTCAATAAAACATCATTTAAAGTCCGCTGGTTATTCAAGCACAAGGCTACATTTCTTCTTAGAAAATCAGTTTTTATTGACAATTTTTTTCCCTTTGGTCCCTCTGATTTAGATAGATTTTCCTTGCATAATTTTCTCGGGTCTAATTTTCACTAGTTGTAATTTCCATTAACACATAATATGGCTAAATTAGTAACTGCTTCTACAGTCATGTAGTTTATACTCAAATTATTTGCTTTTAGCCTGGAATTCTCAGCACTTGGTCTTATTCCAAAGTTATTTTCTTTTGCTAAAGTGGAAGTTCATTCATCCTGTAGAGCACAGAAGAACCTGCTCTTAAAAATTCCTAAGAATACGCTTTACATGAAAGAGCTGGACAGTGAAACCTTGCATATAGCTAGGCAATTTCTTTCTCTGAGTAACTAAGTTAGCAAACAGGAGTTCTAAGCTCTTTTCTCTTATAATTGATCAAATCACAAAGTGAATACTTTGCAAAAAGATCTGTATGGGCCAAATTATATACATATATATATATTTGTTTTAAATCACAGCCTTTCTAATCTGAGCTTAATATTAGGTTAATGCTTTCTCTCCTCAACTCATTTAATGGCTTGTCTTTCAGCACACCTACGACACCTCCATTTTTTGATTACTGTGTTTGTCACTCCCATCCCAAACAGGAAGAGGATGTAAAGTCAGTCAATGGCTTTTTGACCACTGCTGATGGTATTCCTAAAAGAAACTGAAGATAGAGGCAATATGCTTCATCTTTTGTACCAAACCCTTGAAGAAGGGTATACTTGGCACAGAATAGTACTGTACAACTTGGAAAAAAATTAAAAAATCCAACATTTTTCATGTTTGTTTGGGTTGTTTTTTTTCACAAAGTTGTGTTTCATTCCCATTCTGGGAGTTCGTGGCTGTAGTTTTAGGCACAAGGAGCCCATTGACTTACAGTAAAAGGGCTTGTTGTCTCTGGGCATGATTTTTACAGTCATACTTTTGATTTTCCAAACAGCAGCATGGACTTTTCCTATGGACCCATTGTATAAAAGGTGGTCATGGCATGCAATTTGCCAGTATTTCCATATCACTGTGGTTTGGCAAAGAGTAAACAAAAATATTGTGGAAAATAAAGTATGTTTAATGTACTGAGGAATCTTTATTTAATATATTTTTACCAACTGGGAAAAGTTTTCTTTCATTTCTCAAAAGCCCTTGCAGCAGCAATTTTATCCTGAATGTCGGTATTCCCCATACCCCAAACATTTTTCATCTTCCAGAAAGCATTTTGAAGGCACAGTTAAAATGTACTTACAAGAGACAAACAGTACTGTTACAAGAATAGCTGGCAACAATATTTTAAAGCTATATATAGAATAAAGGAGAAAATAATTTTACTTGCTATTAAAATAAATGTAAGGTCCTGGGATCTTTCTTTTTTTCTGCAGTTTTGCAGTGGGAAGAAAGGCCAAGAATCTTAAAGGTATTTGGAAGTCCAGATGCCTCAAAAGCCACAAAAGTCACAAAAGCCAAGCCAGCTGTCTTGGTAAATAACATTCATGTTACAGTGGTAGGCTGTTGTCAGCCCAAAACTTGTGTTTAGCTTTGTAGTCTGTTATCTCAAACCTGAGGAGGAGATTTTGTGTCAAAAGATTTCCACTTTTCAGCTGAATAGATTTTATCTTTCTGCAAATCTTTAAATAGCTACATTCAAAAATTTTAGTCCTCAAAATTGTCCTCGAATTCTCTTCAAATTCTTCCTAATTCTGGGTATGCCTACAACCATATGGTTCTATGTTTTGCCTAGGCATCTGCAAACATATCTGTGGGAGCACCCAGAGTCACTTGCATTTTGAGGTGTTACTGAGGACAAATCCACATATATTAGAGAAGTAAAGTAGGAGATGGAGGAGAGCTTCATGTCACAGCTCTTCTCACTTTTGTGGGGTATGGGTTCTCTATTTCCAGCTCCCAGGAGGGCAACACAAAGGTGTGAAAGAGGCTAATCATGTCTTCATTTTTCCTGTTGCATCTGTGCCTCTCTGTGGAAAGAAATGCATGATATAAAGGCCAAAAAGAAAGCACCTAAAGAGGCAGCACAATTCTCCACAATGAATATGGGAGAGTGGAGCTCGCCAATGGGAGGAAAATGCCCTGTGTTCTGACTTCAGTTGCTCAGCCTTTTAGGCACCACTCACTGAACATTCATTGAGTTACTACCAACAACTCTGCTACATCAGAGATTCTGGACACTTCAGTGGGCTATAACATCAATAGATTACACACAGAAGAATAAATATAGGCATCCTGACAGTGGTCCTGGTGCCATAGGAGATATCAGTATGGCTGTAAACTCCTCTGAGCCTTCATGATTGCCCACTACCATGACTTCTATTTTGAAATGAGTTAAACCTTGGCACCTGTTCTTCATTTGTGATTTGATCTCATTTAATATGCAGACCAATAATGTTTTCAATTGTTGTTAGTAGTACTAAAAACTTCGCAGGAGATATTTTAATATAAAGAGCCATGGTAGAAAGAGACATTTAAACACTGATATTTCTGTGGGAGGGAAAGGCAACAGGAACAGATTTCAAGTCTGAGAAGCAGATTATTTGAAGGGTTTATGCCAAAAAAAATCTACCTGTTCCTGTGTTTTAGTGGTAGTATTGTTATAGCTCAAATTATATTTAGTGTTGATGTTCGTTGTGTGTAATTTAGGCCATTGTATGATCAAAGGGATAGTTGAGGCAAAATATTTCTGTTACTGCATGAATTTCACCTTCTAGACTGACATTGCATTCCTCATGTGCCAGAGAAGTCACAATGAATACAACTACAGGTTCATATATAGCCCAAAGACATATTATTGATACATGTTGCTATAATTAAAAATGAACACATATGGTCATTATAAAACAACTTTTGCTCCCTCTAAAATACAGTGGGATTTCCTTTCTGAAAAGCCTCTGAAAAATAAGGGGGTTTTAACCTCTGGACTGCAAATATCAACCCCAGATTTGTTTCTAATAGTATTCTTTGTCACAGGGAAAAAAAAAAAAGTAGTGATCTTCAGAAAGCACTTGGGAATGTTTTGAAGAGCTTTCCCTCACTATTCAAATCCTATTATATAGGAAAATACTGTCTACTGTTCACGAAGAAGCCAAATGTACAATCTGTATAACAGGCAACTAAATATGCCTTGAATTGCTGGAGGGATGGGCTGTGGGGAGAAGATCAGTTTAATGCAGTTTCAGTAGAAATACAATAATTTGGGGTTTCTTCAGGGATTTTTTTATTAGCAACCACAGAAGGTAAAATTATTCAAATGGCATGAATTCAGTGATGATCTGAAAAGTAATGGGATTATGTAAGTCTTAAATTATTTTTCCTTGTATTCTCCACATCTTTAATTCCTTTCTTATTTTCATGTGCTGTCATAAAATAAGGATTTTAAGACTTTTTTGCCTCTCATTTATAATCTTCTTTCAAAATTTAATATTGCTGATTTTAGCTCTATAGCATTTAAATATAGGCTAGTAGCTTGCCTGCTTAAATTTTCCTCATGGAAGTTTTAACTTTTTATTTCTTGCCCTATTCCCAGTGGACATGGAGATGAGTTTGTTTGCCTCTTTGGAGATGCAGGAAATATACAGAAAATGTTTTTGTATTTTCCCTTGTTGTTTACTTTGCTAGACTAAGCCAAACTCCATTTCTTCCATTTTCTTGAAGGTCTCATTTTCTAGACTTCCAGTGAATTACGAGACTCCCCAACACAACATGCCAAAATGGACCCAAATGTTATGGAAGGTCTGCTTCAGTATTTGACTCAATTTCCATCCCCATCAGCATTAATGGGGATAAGCATTAATTCAGCTTCACTAGAAATTTGGGGTGACAGGATGAGATTCATCTGAGCAAATGCATATAGTTAAATCTGATCTGGTCACCCTAGCTCATTTGGGTGAGGGAAACAGGCAGTTCTGAAGCAGGATTTGAAGTCACATGAACGAAGTCTACATTTGTTTGAGACTTAGAAGGAAAATAGATATAACAGATGAGAGAGAGAGAGGAAGAGATGAGTGAAGGAAAAAATTACGGAAAAGTAGGAGAGTGAAAGAAAAAAAGAACCTTGAAAGTGAAACAGTAAGACCTAAAAGTGCCTGTTTTGGTTTTTTTTTTTAATTTAACTGCATAGGGATCTAGGGCTAACTAACCAAGTCAAAGTACAGTTGCCCAGCAGTCAGTAATAGGAACCCATAGCATCATATGTTCAGAAAAAGACAGGTTAGGGGGAGTTTTGCTGTTTTCCCATGTGTGCTTAAAGAGAACTAGGTGACTGTTTCTTCAGGAATTTTATATTTGCCTTGAAAAAGATGGGTAACCTTCAGGAGCTGCGCAGTCATTCCCTAGGACACAAGAGGTTAGTGTAGGATTGAACGTTTATTTAGGCTAATAAAGCCGAAGAAAGAGCTAGAGGACAGAGATAAGTGAAGCAAAGACTTACTAGGAATTAATTTTTCCTGTATTTCTGCAGTTTGGCACATACATGTCACCTTCAATATGTGACGCCTGATTAATCTGTAATACGAATGCAGTTTTTTATACTACTGTAAATTCTTTTAATATCTGAAAATGTGTTTCCTGTACACCTAATTCTTCCACTGGGAGCACTACCAAAATTCCCAGTGACTTGAATAAAAAGCAATAAAACGTAAAATAAGGGAACAGGGTTTAAATCAAGAGTGTGAACCAATTAGGTATTTTCATGGTTGGCCTTTGAACTTCTAAATATAATGCATATTGTTCTGTTTCCAAAGGTACCAACCCTGCCATCCCTGATGATTCTCTCAGCCTTTTTCATGCCAGCACTAAGGGCTGTTTTCTGTTCTGAGGTTTCAGCCAAACACCATCATGTGCCCTTCCCATATGTCCCTCTCTTCCCTTAACATCCAGTGTTCTTAGACTCCTTTTCCTAATCAAATCCTTTAACAGATGATAAGAGGGCAGAACATATGCAAATTATCTTAGTGAAGTGGATACTAAATATCTGAATCAGCAACATAACTTCCAACTACTGCACTAATTAATCTCCTATTTATGACTCATTGTCAACTGTACATTTTTGGAGTGCTGACAGATATAGCTGGCATGCAGCAGTAAATAATGTTTCAATGGACCCTTACAGGCAGGGATGCAATTTAAAGATGTGAATTACTCAAAATAAGATTCAGTAATATATAAACACAGATAAAATTATTTTATCCCACCTTAATTACCTACTTTTGCTTTTTTTATCTGGCTAGCTCTGTGTTAGGAAATTGAAAATGTAGGATATTGTGCTCATTTGTCATGTACTTAAACACAACCTAAGTTGTTGGCCCTTGCTGAAAAATATCTATTAAACAGAAATGTTTATCCAAGGTATCCTCATTACTCAGCAGTCAGTGCCATTCACTACCTTAGGCCAAATTGGTTCCCTGGGATGATGTACAATTAAGTAGATTCCCAGTGCATCTGATTAAGTGTGGAGTGCTACCTGTGAATCACTGTAGCATACATTGCTCACTAAACTTTCAACCACCTACAGTTTTAATGAGGCTTTTCCTTCTCACTCCATGGAAATTACTCACAGTGAGGCAATTAAACCCTCTTGTGTTGTGCACATTAGAAATATGGCAGATTAGATGAGGCAGGTCTTTCCTGACCAAAATGACATGGATGATACCTACTCAAGAGTCTTGAAACTGATTTGCGGGAGGTCCTAAATCAGAAAATAGAGTCATAGTTGAAATATTCTCCTTAGCTCTACTTACTGTTTCTGTGTACAGCACGGTTCATGCCAGGCATTCAAAACTAAGTTTTTAAAGAAATCAATTTCTTATCTGAACATAACATTATCAGACTGTATTCTGTCCAAATAACTATCCCATCTCAATTTGTGGCTATCCTTTGCACCTGTGGGATAATTGTTGCAACAGTATGAGGGAAGGAAGCAAACCCAGTAAGGGCCTTCTTGCTATAAATAAATCTGCTTGGAGAAAGGCCTCTGTAGCATGTATGCTAGTGAACACAAGGAGATGTTCATCAAACCTCTATAATTCACAAAGGAAAAAGCCTCCAGATCTACAAGTCTCTATTCCTTTCCTGGTTCAGCCTAATTAGACTATTCTGTTAAATCTTCTAAACAATAATATTTATTTTATTAATTTCTTGTAATATATGGAGCCAAACTAGCTCAAGTTAGAGCCATCATTCCTGTTGTGTATGTACTTCTTATTTTTGGGATATTTGCATGTGCATACTAATAATCTTTTAATGCTTGATCTGTTGCACAATCTCAGTTGAACATTTATCTTCAACTATCTAAAAAACAGACCACACAGAAGTTAGTTGATATAACCTCCTTTAATAGATTATGGCAGGAAAAAAATAATCACTTTTAAAAAAACGCCCAAAATAAGCATGCAAGACAGAGAATCTTCCTGAGGAATGTCTCAGAACTCTTAACTGACTACAGGAAATGCACCCACAAAGATGTAATCACCTCTCTCAACACAAGAAGATATGGTTCCTAATTTGTATCACTTGGCAATTGTGATGAAAGAGCTAAAAATTGGGTGGGTAGGGACAACATTCTGAAAAAGATGAAAGAACTTTTCTTAGGAAAAACATCACAGAAAACTTCTGTTTTACTGTAGTAACCACTGATGTTTAATAATAATGCACACTGTCATGAAAAAATAGTAACAAAAGCAATTGAGCCTGTGATAAACGTTGATTAACTAACTTAACATCATTTATTTTTTGAAAACACAGGAGGGAAAACCTAGGTACAGCAAAAAGAAAGCAGTCGTCATAAACAGGATGACTGCATATCTTGCTGTCCTCCAAATGACAATTTTTTGAAACATCCATACTACTCTTGGTACAATTTCTTTAACAAATCTCATGTCTTTTTATAATTCTCCAGTTCACAAATCATGACTTGTTCCAAATAACGTGTTTCATACAGCTTTTCTTTTATCAAATACTTTTTGGTCTGTATTTCTGACAGAAAAAAAATAAGATTTATTTTCAAGAGTTAAAGTATTTAGATAAAACCAAACTGACCATCTTTTTCCACTTTGTATGCAATGAAAAAAGCTTTTCAGAGAATTATTATTAAATGTCACCATATTTCAGCTTTCTGCTAAAGCAGCTGATGTCTGATCCAGTGCCCAAACCAAAGATTAAGTATTGGATCCAAACCCTTAGGCACTTTGTCAAGAAGTTTGCTTGCCTTAGGGAGATTTTCATTGATACGAAAACTGAGCAAACAGGGAATGTTTACCAACAGAAAGCATATGTTGAACTTCTGTTCAAAGAGACCAGCCCAAGACTATTTGCATCTCCGTGCAAGAAGAACAGTTTATACCCCATATCTTGCTTATGTCTAGAAGAATTTGGACTGTCATTTTTCTCGCCATCTGTGAATTCTATAAAGAATTGAGTTTTCAAATGGCCAAGACTTCTCAAAATTACTAAAGCACTTATTTATTCCTGCTTTAAATACAGGTCAGCACAAAAATTTGTAAGGATTTCACTCCAACCAAGGTAACTAATTTTGTGTACTGTAGAGCTTTTGTAACATCTCATAATGTTTATGGGTCCACAGGGAAAGTTACGTTCCTAAAAGAGACACCAAAATGCGAAGGCAGAAGATAATTGCACAATTATAAACATTGTAGTAGAAAGAAAATGGTCTGCAAATGAGGCAATGTATTTCTTTAGATTTGCAAAATACAAAATTATCAGTTCAGAGTAAATCAAAGTATGTCAGTGTTCACACAATCCCCATGAAGGCTGGCAAAGCTATTAAAGATTTTATCCATCAGAATTATAAAATAAGGTAGGTATACTCATTGTCCACAAACACAGTACTATCATGATGGGCAATTTTTTTCCTTCTAGTCTGCAGAATCAGGTATTGTCAATTTTATTATATAGTCACAGGAAAGTAAACTTGATGGTGAGTGACATGAGACTTAGAAGTCTAGATGAGGTAAAGTCACTGCTTTTTTTCCCTCACAAAACCCCACACTTTCCTGTATTCCTCTTCCTTTTCTTTCTTATCCATTAACTTTCACATTTCCTGAATACCATTTCCTTCCACAAAGCAAGGTATCTCTTGAATAATGGGAGAATAGTCTCTCTCCAAAGGGGAAATCAAGTAAACAAGGCTCTTCTTTCATGATGGCACACTAACATGATGTAAAGAAAGCACTCTCAGGCTAAGAAATAG
>NW_008690716.1:139949-149230 GCF_000695815.1 Acanthisitta chloris | reverse complement strand
AAAGAGCACTCCTTTAGGTGCATGTCTCTTTGAACACAACTTCCTCTGTCCCTTCTGTTGAACAAAAAGGACAAGGCACAGTTCATGTGAGGCTAACAGAGTGGGAATTTTTGCTGCTGCTGAAGTAAAAATTCACACACTAATGCAGTCTGTATGGATGTTCAATTAAACAATGCTGAGATGGTGTCACCCAGGAAATGTGAGCAGATGGAGGAAGCAAATGCAAGACGGGAAATATTATTAGTCCAGTTCTATTTTGTCCTCAGTGGCAACATTTCTGTTTCCTCCATGAGGCCCACAAGATGAGTTTGAAGATGAAAAATACATTGACGGCATGTGATTCATTGTCTCTCTAGTATTTGGCATGTAGTCATGCTGTGCACCACCACCAGATTTGCTGACCTTGAAGGTCAGTCATTCTATATTTTGAGCAAGTGCTTATTCATCTCCTTCTAAACAATAAAATCTGTTGTGTTGTAGTACAATGTAATAAAATTACTCAAAGTCTCTTGAATTTTTCCTATGCACCACTTTTATATTTTTCAACTTTTCTTTTTTCCCCTCATATCTTTTATAATTTATAGTTTCTACCTTTCTTCCTGTCCTTCTTTTCTCACTTGAAGGAAGCCAACAATTATGATTTGTCTCCCAAAGTGCTCACATTATTATGAGCCCCTTCCATTTTCATTGGGCAGATGTTCAAGCAGTAGACAGGAACAAAGAGGGATTCAAATGAAAAAATGAGCTCTGGGCTGCCTATGCCCTTTAAAGCAGTTGGAAATATAATAATATTAGAGCTATGGAGTCTTCAGACAGAGTTCCAAGCTGTGCTGCCCCATGATTACAATGAATGCTGTCAAGCGAATCTGTGATTTTGCAGATATCATGACCATTCCCTTAAAGAGCAGCATCATTAATGCCTGCCTTTCTTTTCATGGCCATGATGATCCACCCTTAAGGGGAAGGAAGCACCTAATATTTGTAAATACTCATGGTCAAAAGGAATGACAAGTCAGAGGATCCATAAACAGTCAGAAAGTTTTATTAGTAAATTACACTCTTAGCATGGAAATTGATATATTAGTCCCTGACCTGCTATATAAGCACACTACAGTGGGTTTTGGATAAAGACGTGGGGTGAAAGAGAAGAGAGAAATTAAAAAGGGAGAGCTGAATTAAAGTAAGAGAAGAAGAAAAAGAGAAAAATAAAGAGGAAAAGAGGGAGAAAAAGAGAGAGAAAAAGATATCACCAGTCTTTGTTTCAGTTGGTAGGATGTTCCAGCTGTTGGGATGTCAATCCTGGCTTCAGCATCAATCCAGCTGATAAGCACTGATTCAGCTTTGTCGGTCTGAGCAATGAGATGTCCAAGGCCTAGGGAGAGCCACCATGGCCTTGGTGGGAGTATCTTTTTATGGCCCCAAAGATGAGTTTCTTGTGTTCTATAAGTTGTTCTTATCTCCAAGAACTACAACAAGGATGTTGACACAGACAGGTTCAGCCCTATCTCCACGTGGAGCCCCTTCTCCAGCCAAATCGTAATCTTTCTTACAGCATGTTAATACTAACAGCCCTTGGCTGATTTCACAGCCATCCAGTTACTGGTGTTTGGGATGGGCACATTTGCCCCTTATCTTCTGGGAATTGAGTGCTCAAAATGGTCTCAAGACAGTAGGCTTAGTCATAATAATTTTCCATCCTGGTTCTATAACAAAAATATTACTTCACTTGGGTTGTTATTCAGGCAGGAAAAAAAAGTTTCCAAAGCTGTTCATTAAAAAACAGGAGCTCGTTAGACAGCACTAGTTCCTGGGAACAGACAGTGTTTCTGATAAGCTCAAGAAGGGCTTAGTCCAGGTGCAGTTTGTTAAGGCTGAAGCCTAATGAGCATTTCTCAGATTGTAGTGCAGCCTGGGGCGGGGGATGCACCACACAATCCACCCTGTGACTAAAGTCAAATTCTCTGAGCCTCTACAATGAGACCCTTTCTAATACATTCCTTCTTTCTTTAGTGCTCCCTAGTGCATTATTAAATATGTAGATCTGGTAGTGGTAAAAGCAGGGTTGTGTTTGGTGATATCTAGTCTCTGTTCCCTTTAAAATATTTGGAATCCTACAGTGGGCAATGAGATCAATGGATTCAGGAGAACGCTTGCTTTCCCAGAAAATTATTCTTGTGTCCTCATGAAATCAAGATGTCTGATCAGATCGGAGATCAGATTTCAAAGAATCTTTCTTGTTTAAGATTTATAAATAGAGAAATGCATTTCAAAACACTCAGTTTGTTTTAAATCTGCTCATTAAACTCTCCTTATTTTTCCCACGAAACTTCTAAAAATTAACCCAGAGGGGTGTTGGATTAATGGCTTGTGGTGCATTCCTTGTATTGTGGGCATAGAAGATGAGGATCAGCACCTGTTTTTTTGACATTTCTGGCCAGGCATCAATGCAGATACTCAGTGATAGTGCAATGTTCCTTGGTGCTGGATGCTCATGCCCATCTGCGAGGATGGCGTTGTTCCCATCTGTGAGTTCAGAGTGCCTTTGTCTGCAATCAGCGATTGGTTTAATTGAGCAGCCTATACTGCGACGAAAATGCTATTACTTACCCACCACCCTCTCATGTGCTAGAATGAAGCTGTGGTGACACCTTCCTCATCTCTGCTGTCACATCTTGATATTTATTTGAGTCAGAACAGCAGAATGAAAGCATTCAGTCACTACTCACAATGTCTGGTAGCTGCCAAAAAGACACATTTGGATGATGGGGAATTTCAGTATGAAATTATACATAAGAAAGGGCTTGCTAAAAGCTCCCTGTGTGCAGATCTGGAAGACACATGGGGTCAGGCAACACACTAAACTGCTGAGGAGCATTTCTGACAGTGCTCAGGAGCAACATCTATAAACAGCTAAATTGGA
Source organism: Acanthisitta chloris (assembly GCF_000695815.1). Classification (NCBI taxonomy): domain Eukaryota; kingdom Metazoa; phylum Chordata; class Aves; order Passeriformes; family Acanthisittidae; genus Acanthisitta; species Acanthisitta chloris. Next base: position 146,310 of record NW_008690716.1, on the reverse strand, counting down.
AGCAGAAGCTCTTGATCAAGTGTCAGCAATGTAAAGGATTCTTTTTATTCCTTAGGATATAACACTGTTGCCCGTAGACCATGCCATTCAGTTAAATACAAAGACATAACTAGCTATATTACATCAGGAGAGAGAGGGAGGGCACTGGCAACTGGACTTTTAAAGGCACTAAATTGTATTAAAGTGAGAGCTGAACTGACCAAGGCTCCAGTCCACTGTACTTCCCCTGCTGTCTAGAATTTGGCCTGCATTGTGCAAAGTCTGTGTATTCAGAGTATGTTTCCATGTCAGCAGTGAAATATGAAACCACAAATACCTTCTTCTAAGTACACTCCTTATCTCTGACCCAAAGTAAGGCATTGTCATGGAAAAAGAGTATTTTCTTCAGGCATTTGTTTTTATGAACCCTCCCATTTTGAGCTCCACCATACAGAAATGTGAATTTAAGGTCCTTGTTATCCAGCTCCTTAGTTTGAGATATGCTTAAGTTTATAACCACATTTTGCAAAGACTTTTTTTCCTTTAAAGTGTTTTTTGTGACACAGAGGTTTCAGCTGCAAAAACCCAAGATGTCTTTCATGAGAACAGCCTACCTGTTTTAGTTTCTATGTCTTCCTGCAAAGCAGCAGATATATATCTATCTCAGTTACATTTATTCTCCTTTGCATTTATGAAGGTCTCATTTATTCTAACTACACTTTTTATTTGCTGATAAGGTCATTCCATAAATTATCTCAGTGAAGTAGGTCTTTTAATTATTTCCTCCTTCAGAAAATGTAGTTTTCAAAATCCTTTATTTCCATTACTGTGAATACTCTTTTTTTGTGTTTCTTATGTTGTCAGATTTAATTTAAATATTATTCATGCTGTGCTCTGATTTCAGTGCATTATTTAAATATGCTGACTTACATATTTTCTGATTAATTTGGGGGAAAAAAGGTTATTACCATTAACTGTGATTCTTGAATAATACTGCTGTTGAATATTCATGCTGGTGCTGTATTCCAGTTCTGTGCAGTGCTAGGACTGGAAAGCTTTTTTAGGGAAACAGGTCCCATACAAATCAGATAAGTTCTTCTCCCAAATGCGAATGCTTGCTGCTGATCCTATCAGCAACAATTAAATTTCAACCTACTGCAAATATCTCTGTTAAATCCTTGAGCACTAAAGAAAAAAGTCTGTGGATGTCTTTGAAGTGGGAGAAATGGACCAGGAAAAGACAGAAAGAAGTTGGCAGCAAGGAACTCCACGGACAAGTCTACACTGAGAAATGGCAGCATGTTTGCAACTACTTTGCATCCACACTGCTTTGGGGGAGCTGTCCTCACCATGGATTTGTCTTGGAGAAATGTATTAAAAAGTCCCAAATAGAGAGAGAGTAAGCTAAAAATTAGCTGGTGTATCCTTGGAATAGGCACACTGTCCTCAAGTCAGTGAGACTCCAGGGAAGATCTAAAGCTTGGCATTTGCAAAGAGCATAACTAGCTGTAGGAGCAAGAACAGTAGTACCAAGGTTGTTTATGGCTGTTCATGCTTTCATTGAACTCACATTTCTTCTTCCCCTGCATTGCAGGCACAGGCTGCTACCAGTGACACCTGGAGTCCATTCTCCTGCAAATTTTCACTTTGATATATTCATGATTCTGTTTTGTTATGCCTCATTTTAATAATTATTTTGTTAGTTTACTACTTTATGGTAATTACTGCTAAAATGATAATTGACAGCTCCCATACGAAGCCTCAAAGGGGAAAGAGGCTGTAAAGAGCTCAAACACTATTAACTGCCAGGAGATGTTTTGAAATCCAATGGGGAAGATAAGAGAATGTACTTTGTGCATTACAACGTCTATTTTAAATGACCTTTATTCTCACCTGGGGGAGTAAATTACTTAAATACTATGTTAGGGACACTAATCATGTTTCCATTATCTTTTAAGATACTATCTTTTATTTTAATAAGGTTCTTCATATAATAACCAAAGTTGCATTTCTTAGAGGTTCCTTTTTCATGGGATATCTCAGCTTATGATTAAATCTTTGGCACTTAACCTTGAGAAGAAAAACTTTTTTTCTGGGGTGGTTACTAGATGTATGGATGCTGCATACTTTCCTTTCATGTTACTTGTACTCTGATGAAGATCAGGAATACTGAAATTCATGTGACAAATAGTAAAGAGGAACAGGGAATTCACCAGTCAGTGGAGAAATATGGAGTCTTTCATAAAACAGGCTCAGATCTAATCCAGAATGTTTTTGAATCCAGATTATGATTATCCAGTGGACTCTGGCTCTTGGCAAGACAACTGTTTGCCTCAGATTCAACTTCAAATGCTCAAGAGGGAAGTCATGAGTTGGAGTTTTTGAGGATGAATTACTTTCCTATGCCCAGGAGTGGGCAGTAGAGCATTAGTTTGAAAGAACAGTTCAACCAAATTTAGAACAGAATTAGTATAATGTATTTCAAGACATTTAATGTGGCTACTCACTTGTTTAAAGCTAAGCATATCCTCAAGTATATTTTAATTTTGCAACTGTAGCCATGTTAATGTTAAGGCACTTTAGTAAGGCAGTAGAGGAAGTTAGTGTGTTTTTCCCAAATTATAAACAGAGGACTTAACTTTTCATTTGTGCCAGAGCATCATGTTTTGCAAGCATTAAACTCACAACACAAATGCTAAAAGCAAAGGAGTAGTATTATATAGAAAAGGATTATTTAATGGCAAGAAATTCACCCCATATTTGGTGAACCTAAATTATAACTAATTTATCCTGGCACTGCGGAAACCAGACTCACGTAAGCTATGTAGCATAAAATTGCTTTAAACATCTGTCAAAAGCAAACTGAGTTGATTACACTCTGTTTTGATTTGCTATAAGCACAGAGGTTAGTTTCTGAAAAGCAATTTTAGAGGTGTAATCACATTTCTTTGACAGTGCGAGACAAAGATGCTTGATAATATAATACAGGAATTAAGTGGCTTTGAATGAATTAAGAGGCCTTGAATGAATGGTTGGGAGCACACAAAAATTTTGTGTTTGTGCAAACACTGGTATGAATCAAAACAAGGTGGAGAGAACAAGGGGACTATGGAGATTAAGTAAAATAGCTAACCTTCATGAAGTGATTGCTGACAGCAAATCTTGAGGGACTTTGTAAACAAGGGTAGTCACTGTATTTCTCTTGGTAAAGGTAAGGACAGAGAGGAAAGAACAGAAGAGTGAGAGAGCAAAGCTACTCCCAGCTTCAGAGCCAGATTTCGTCTACAAGGCTGTAAATGAACCAAAGAAGTAATAACAGGTCACAGAGAGGGCATGGCAACTCTAGCTCCCAGGAAGCTCCTCCGCAGTGGGAAATGCCAGTTTCTCAAATCCAATATGAAGATAACCATGTTGATGATAAACAATGACAGAAATATTTCAGGATATGCTTTTTTTTTCCTAAAGCAGTCAGGATTTTGTTTAAATAACCAGTATTCCAGTGATTGAAGGATAAAATTGGCATGTGGAAGATATTATTAAATTTCTGCCTCTTCTCTCACAAGCTTGGTGAGGGCCTGAGCTACCAAGTCCACCTCTCATTTAGCGCTCTCACATTTTATTTAGGCAAGTAAATATACATTAGTGAATGAGATCTTGATTTAGTAGTCTCCATGGGCTTATCAGAAAATACTAAATCCTTATCTGATTACACAATTATCTCTGTGTGTCAGACTTTCTTTCTGCTTCGCCAAACATTTCTCATATTCAAATTGTCTAGTCAAAACCCATGAGAAATGCACCAGGGTAGAATATGACCTTCAGGAAATACCACTTCTAAACATCTTGGTATAAATGCAAAATGGAAAGTCTTAAAAATGTTGATGTGAGGACTTCTTTTTTTTTCAGAATGAGAGAACAGTCTCTCTAAAAGGGAAGTCAATGAAGCAAGAATGTTTTTTCATATGCTAGCATGGCATCAAGGAATCATAATCAGGCTATGAGGAAGTCTACAGCCTTGAGGACAAGGGAAGGAGAGCTCCACTACATATGTCTCTTTGAACAAAGTCTCTTCTCTCTCTGCTGTTGAGCAAAAAGGGTAAAGCACAGTTCATGTAAGACTAACATTTTTGCTGCTGCTAAAGTCAACATTCACACAAGAAAATCATTGCAAAACACTCAAAATTTCTGTCTACTGCTGAAAACGTAAGTTGAAAGAGGTTTGCAGTCTGGATGGATCTTCAACTAAACATTGCTGAGATGAACCTGTCACCCAGGAAGTGGGAGCAGATGAAGGAAACAAATGCAAGACAAAAAATATTATTCATTTGGTGCTATTTTGTCCTCAGTGGCATCATTTCTGTTCCTCCATGAGCCCAACAAGATGAGTTTGAAGATAAAAAATGCAATGAGAGCATTTGATATATTTTCTTTCTACTACCTGGCAAGTAGTCATGCTGTGTCCCACCACCTGATCTGCTGACCTTGAAGGTCAATCATTTTATATTTTGAGCAAGTGCTTATTCATCTCCTTCTAACAATAAAATCCCCTATTTAGTACAATGTAATGAAATGATTCAAAGCTTCTCAAACCTTCCCTACATGCTGCTTCCTATTCTTCTTCTGATAAAAGTGGGTGGTGAAATCAAGACCATGCTATTTATTGACTTTTCCTCTAACATATTGTTGGTGATACCTTGTGTATTGTGTAGAGAAATGATCTGGAAAGTGAATGGTGCTGACTGTAGCTGTCTGGGCAGAGCTGTGGGATTGAAGGCAGGCTCACATCTGTGCCACATTAAGGCTGCATTCTGAAATTACAGTTTGCATGCTCTGACGTATGGGAGTAATCTGAGTATGGTACCACAATTCTTTGGATCAGAATCAGATGAAACCTGGCATATTTGGTACCCCTGCTGAATGGGTGCTAAAGCATTTCCCAGGAGCGCACAAGCATGATTCTTCTTCCAAGCAGGAAAACTCAGATGGATCATTAAGTTGAATCAGCTTGTGTATTAACTTACAGACAGACAAAAGTGTAACAGAGATATTCAGTGACTGAAAGACTTGATAGGTCTGCAAGTTTGTCTAAATTTTGAACCTCATTTAGTCTACTGCAAGTTACCTGTTTCTAGAAACTTTATCCCTCTTAATTTCACATTATGCAACTGTGCAGGTTTCAGATGGAATGGAGGTAATTTTTTTCTTCTCAGTAGCTAGTACAGTGCAGTGTTTGGGTTCAGAGCAAGAATACTGTTGATAGCACACTGATGTTTTGATTTCTGCTAAGATGTGTTTATCTTAAATCAAGGATATTTTCTTTCTTGTGTCTCATGCTCTGCCAGTGAGAAGGTACATAAGAGAGCCTGGGAGGGAGCACATCAGGCACAGGTGACCTGAACTAACCAAAGGGATACTCCACACCACAGAACATCATGCCCAGTATATAAGCAGGAAAGAAAACCAATCCAGGGGGAGGAACGGGGTTGTGTTAGTCCACAGGTGGTGAGCAACTGTATTGTGCATCACTGGTTTTGTTTTGTTGTTTTTTCCCCTTTCACTTCCTTTTTATTATCCATTAACATTTTAGCTCATTCTGCTCTTTGTTCTTAAACTGTTCTTATCTCAACCTACATATTTTATTTTAATTTCTCCTCCCCATTCCTCTGTGTTGGAGGGAAGGGGGGAGGAGGGAGTGTGAGCGGCTGCATGGTTCTTGGCTGCTGGCTAGGGTTAAACCACAACAGCAGAAAATCACTGACAGAGTTGGCATAGGTGGAAGAGATCTCCTGGCAATCATCTCTAAGTCCATACATGCTGAAATCTCATTTTTCCACAGTGTATTGATTTTCATTTTCAGCTTTAAATCACAGAGTTCTTACCCCCAAAAATACTGTTAGTGCCTCCATACAAAATGGTGTCATCTCCCTTGGAACATTTCAGTTGGCCTTTGTCCTGCTTAAAATAGATGAAGCCAATTTAAACATATGTTCCCAAATCTATGATTATAGTTCTTTTTTATAATTGGATGGTTTTACTTGAAGTAACATTTGAAATACTTCAGTGACCAACATGCACTATGAGACATCCGGAACTTGACTGGCCAGAGAACAACACTATTGTGGTTTTGTAAGTCCTTTGAATGAAGGAAGTAAAACCATAAAATACCGATAAACCTATCCACTCTAGGCAAGGGCTGACCAGACATAAAGTCTTACAAAAGTTCTGTTGCTCTTCTCTTTCTGAAATGCTAGGAACAGCTTTTCTTCTCACGCTAGCTTCTCAAATACTTATGAACATCTAATAGTATTTATTAATTTTTTTTTCTTTAAGAAAGAAGTCAAAGACAAATGTGCAAACGTGCCATAAATAACAAATTCAGACT
>NW_008690716.1:69194-139927 GCF_000695815.1 Acanthisitta chloris | reverse complement strand
CTACTCTATCAACTAGCAATACAAAGATGTGGAAATACTATGCGATATAAAAAGCTAGTGAAAGTGGTTTCGAGGATTAAATTTCAATTTTACGTGAAAAACTCAGGACAGCTCATATGAATGTTTTCCTCATTTAGCCTTTATATTTTACATTTGCATATTGTTTTATCTATGAGGACAGTGTAAAACTTGAGTACTGAAGGGTTTAGAATGCAGTGGATAAAGTCTACTCACCTAATCACAAAATCTTTCCTCTATATATTTCTTGTAAATATGGAGTTCTGGTATTTTTTCATCCTTTACTTACCCACTGAACCTCTCTAGATAACACACATGCACACATATTTCCATGGCCCCTATCTCAGTCTGTTTTGTAGTCATTCAGACATGAGGACATCAACTTCTTAACCTAAAGAGTGAATGAGAAATTTTCTCTGTCTGTAACTTATTTCTATGGTTTTCTTAACACCTGTGCTGTAAACTCTCTGTTCATACACAAGACAGTAAACCAGGAAGCTAGACTTAATCTTCAGACATTGCACTTTATTTCTACAGTACTTCTATGTTTGTTCTTCTTCCAGTAACTCCAGATGATGGATGAATCAAGCTATGAAGCCAGATTTTGGAAAAAAACAGACCCAAGGTATAGCAGATCTTTCACAGATGCTTCTCAATCATTACTCCTTCCTTTCTTTTTTTCCGTTAGAAAAATAATTTCAATTAAACAGATTCATTATATGCAGCACAGTGTTGCCATGTGAGCCCTGAACACTTTGTTCAAGAGCTAGGAGGCCAGCCAACTGCTTTAGTTTCTTAAAGAATAACAGATGTGTCCTTCCAAGTTTCATGCTAACGGAACTTAGGCTGTGGTAAGGAATTCAAAAATCCTTTCAGTTGTCTGCAGGGTCTGCTTCAGCCCTGTTCTTTTGGGTTAGCTGGTTCCAGGCTTCTCTTTCTATATCTTTCAGAAATATTGCATGAAATGCCCAGTTGAGATGAAGCCACTAATAATCTGCTTTCACTGACAGAAAACATATATTTAAAAGTAAAAATCTATGGGGTTCTGTTATGTATGATATTGTTTCTACCAGCCTGACTCTGTAACTATTGTATTTAAAAAGCATTGAATAAAATACTCTTTCTGTGTAAATAGTGTAAACCCCCCTCCCTCTAATCTTTGTTCCCTTACTACAAACATATGCTTGATATCTTTGTTTTTAGCTCCAAATATTAGCCATAGTTATGGAAAATGAAGTAAAAGATTTGGTATATACAACCTTAAGCAGAAGATGTCAATAAAATGAAATGGCAAATGTGGCAAATCCTGTGCACAGCAGTTCACATTTTATATGTTGTGAAGATCCTAAGACCATAGGAAAAAGCCATAGAGTTTTTTTCTCCATCGTGAATGCACTGGTAGTGCAGAAGAAAGTGCTCTCCACTGTCAAAGCTCTTACTGCAGCTTTCTGCACTTCAGCTGTGTGCAGACTAAAGTGAGTGAAGTTTATTATAATCTGATTGTTGCTTTGATCTTTGTCTCATGTCTCTCTGGGATTGAGACTGTTACAGAGAGAGCACTTGAAGGGAGTAGTACTGCAAGTTGCTGTGCTGAGGGCTCTGGCTGCTTGTTTCCACTATTTACTGAGAGTAATGGGAAGAGATCTGGTGGGTACACAATGGGAAGAGAGGATGGAGGAGAACAGGCCAAAGGCACAGGGTGTGAGTGGGAAAAGACTTCTATATGGCAAGCATTGCAAAGGGAGGTCCTTTATTTTCCTTTTTCCCTTTGTCTAACCTTGTCTCCCTTGTTCCCTACTACTATTACTGCAATCTTTATTTTCACACATTACTTTGTCATCCTGCATATCATTTGTGTCTTCTTAGGTTTGTGCTTGTCTTCCTTGAGCAATGTGGTCTAGTGAAAGGTGTCCGTGTCCATGGCAGGATGGTTGGAACTAGATGATCTTTAAGGTTCCTTCTAACCAAAACCATTCTATGATTCCATGATATATGATATGACTGATGAGGCTAAATTGTCCTTTTCCATGAGGCAGTACAAAGAAATTCAATATTTTGCCTCTCAGCACAGGACTACTTGTAAGGGCTGGACAAACTCTGTCCCCCTCAGGTGACAGGAGCTAAGGGAGAGGGTTGGTGGGAAGAGAGAAGACAGTTGATAGTTTAAAAAGAAGGAGGGAAGCATATGAGAGATTTTCATGAAAGGATCTTCAACTGAATATGATGCAAAGTAGCAGGAAGAAAGGATTAGAAGTGGAAGGAGCAGCTGGAGACGATGCAGTTATGCAATATTCCTACTTCCTTATCTCAGAATTGCGATTTCCTGAAAATCATCCCTTCAGAAACCCCCCACCTCCCCAACCACTCATCCTGACAGAATTCTTCCAAGCCAGCAGTCACACTTGATTTCCCCTGTTTATTTCCTCTTCCACCTGCTTCTTCTAATATTCTCTTTCCAGAAATCCCAATGTTTCATTCTTTTACCTTTGATTTGCAGACTTTCCTTCTCTGAGACATTCACAATCCCTTTTTCTATTCAATGACACCCTCAGTTTGTATTACTTCTTTCCTGCTGTTTATTTTCAGGTTTTCTCCCACATTATCCCCCTCATCACAGACTTCATCACTCAAAAATTTACCTTCGTAAGAGTTTTCTCTTCACAAGCCTCTCTATTATCTTCAATTTATCCCCTGGAAACTCCTTCATAGCCTTTCTCAAGCTTCACTCATGCAATTTTTCTTTAGATATATAATTTCTCCCTGTTTATTTTGTTTTCTGATGATATTTTTCACTAGAGGAATATGAAATTTCCTTAAGTTTTGATAACCAGAAACATATATTTCACTCTTTTCTGGTGATTTTGAATGCTGTTGCCCAGTAATGCAATACTTAACACATGACGAGCATCACATCATAGTGGATAGCCCCTCACACATTATCATCATTAGCAAAAGGCAAATGGTACTCTGTAAATACCACTTTGGCTACACACCTTCATCATCTTTCAAGTCATCTGTAGCAGAACAGTTTGTAGCATTTAACGTCTTTAATTTTATTCAGAATGATAAGTGAAAGCTTTTAAGCAGCAGGAGGTCGCAGTTTATAAGGCGGAGTGCAGGAGAATATTCATGTAGTCATGATTTTGTGCCTAAACGACATTTTCACTTTGGTCAGGAATATAAAAGCAGTGAAATTCAGGACAATCAGGACAAGAATTTTACCAATGATTTTTTGGTCCAAAACTGAGTATTTCACAGCCTCTTCTGCGTTTGAGTTCCATTTCCTCTCTCTTTCTTTTTTCTTTTTTAGGAGACTACCTCCTAATGTCTAAGTAGATTCTTTCTTCTACTGCTTTGAAACTTACTTTCAAAGCATAGGTCCCCCGTATGTGAAAATCAGAGGCAGTATTGCAGAGCAGGGAGAAGCTCCACAAAAGCACAGATGTTATGTCCATAGCAGGATGATGGACCTGTGCACAACTGTTTATAAAAATGAGCACTCAGTGTTTGTGAGCCATCTGAGACAGACCATCGAAAGTAATCACCAAGTTTAATTCTGTTTACTTTTTCGTGCATCATTAGTAGAAAAAAAAAGTTCATTTGAATGTCTTCTTCTTTAGCTTTCTCTACCTCTTTATTATTCTATCCCCTCTCTATGTTCAAAGTTTTACAGTGGAAGAAGCCATTGGCCAGATTAATTGCTGGATAATTACAGACTGGACTGTGAACTGTCTTCCACCTAGACTCTTGCAGGTTTTGCTCTTCCCTGCTCTGAACCAGCAAAACTTTGCAGTCCTCTCCAGAGATGTGCCTGTTTCTACGTCTGCTCTTAATCTGTGCTTGCTGTAATCCCAGATCTTCTGAGAAGGAAAAGTACAGAAAGCAAAAGAGGTAATGATGAGCCTCATACTCATTGTTGCTAACAAGTGTCTTATTTGAGCTGTAAGTTTGGTAGTAAGGGGGTACAGATGTGGTGATTTCCCTGACTCCTGGGAGTGGAGAGAAGACATCAACACTCACATACTTGATTCAAGAGGCATCTGTGAGGCACTTCTGCTGCTGCTGAGCTGCACAGCTAAGCAAGCAATGCCAAAGAAGAGGCAGCAGAGTCTCTGCTTTCTCTCTGCTGCTTCCCCCTCACCAGCCTTTGCAGTCATTTTGTGTGGGACTGAACCAGCTGGCAGTGGGGGAAGAGGAACAGCTCATTATTTTAGTCAAGTATTAGCACCATTGAAAGGGTCAATTGCAAAATGAAGGTTATTACGATGAGTACGGCATGAATGTGATATTTTAGCTGTCAATACTGCATGCTTTCTGTGAGTTTCTTTGTAGATGACTGCAATAAAACTCTATGGTAAATAAATGTTTAAAAAACTTATTTGTATGATTTCAGAATCAATAAAAAGTGTCAATTGCTTTAAGGAGGGGAGGACAGTAAAATGACAGAGATTTCAGGAGTACTTTATTTTAACTGGGCCTAAAGAAACTGACAAGCAAGGCCTGAATTTATATTTCTTCAGTCTGTCCCACCAAAACTTGCTTGTCTTGGAGGCTGGAAGCTTAAAAGAAAAAGCTGTTTGGAACTGAAATCAGAGTTTAAGCTAAGGAGAAAAGCATCTGTCCTTTCTCCTAACACACTGCAAAGTCGTACCCACCAACGTCTGGTTTCCAAATCTAATAGAATGGGAATGTTCTATATCTTAAAATTGCAACTCTTGATCACTCTCCGAAGCTATTTATATTTTCTATTTTAATATCCTATTTATTAATAGTGTTCAATATTAGCATAAAGAACTCCCTGCATTCCCCAGTCAGCAGGTAGCAGACATCTCATGTCATCTGTTTTATGAGAAATATAATTAGCAAGGCAAACTGTACAACTTCCAGTTTGATTCATTTGCTGATGCTTATTCTGATTCATTTACAATTATGCCAGTAATTGGCATAACTGTTTAGACGTATTTGGAAAATATCCATAAGTGGATATCCTAATTATAGATTCATCCCAGTGGCAGATACTCACGTTGTATAGTAACAACTTTCTCCCTGCATCAGGAAGTGCTATGCAGATTCCTAAAACAAGAGATTAGTGGAGGCTGTGGTCTGTTATATTATTATGAATGGAGCACAGGAACCCAAAGGAGGTATGACCACCTGTCCTCTGACAGTGCTCTTTCAGATTCTATGTGCTCAGAAAAGCAGAAGCCCTGCCAACTCTAATGCAAGGTGGAATGGGCATTTTCATTTTGTCACATGCCTATTCAAATATATCAGCAAAATCCAATTCCAATGGAGCTTAAACCACAGCCCTCTGAATCACACCCAAAGGGCACCGCTCAGACTCATGCCAACTAAGAGAGGCAGTGAGGACCTGACAGGACTGGAAGCTCTTCCATGTAGGGAGTGCCCCCAAAAGCAAGAAGATCCAGCTTTCAGCTGCTCAGACACTTGTGTGTGACCTCCATGCTCGTGCGTCCCCAGATTTCTCTGTGGGCAATGGAACTCAGCTTAGTACATCTGCTCCACAGCTGCAGCACTGACCATGGTGCCTGCTCCAGCATGCAGTCCAGGACATACACCTGCAGTGGTTACAGAGAGGACAAAAACATCCCAGAGCAGGAGGACACTGCCACTAGGGGACTCTAATTGTATCTGGTGTAATGGTTAGGAATACATCATTCAGGCAACTGTACCAGCTCTTTTCATAACTGCATGTTAAAGTCATGATGAATTTTACTGTGAGGTCTCTTGACTTCTGATAGTGATGCAATCCTAACTTTCAATGAAAATGGAACTGTTTTATGAAGAAATGATTTAAATGAGATCTTCCTTTCTATCTCAGAAGATTTAAAAAAAAATAATAAAATAAACAAAATGGCCCCTCCAGTTCTTTAAATTATACCAACTACCTTGTTGTAATCTGTCCCACTGCAGTTTTTGCATGATAAGCTTAGAGCTGTTTTCCCCTCTAGATAAAATCTCTGAGTTGCTGCTTCCAGCCATTTCTAAAAAGTCAGGCTGAATGCAATATCTATGATCAGGCTACTTGACAGACCAATCCTCTCATCTTAAAAGTTACATGTGCTGACTCTAGATCCAAAGTGGCTTATTGAGAGCTGATTTAGCACTTCCATGTTATCTCTATACAGAAGAAATCTGTACATAAGGTAATCAGAAATGTATGATAATGCACTTTGCATAATTTTTTCCTCAGCTTATTATGATACATCAAAAGTGCTGCCAGTTTTGCAATAATTAACAAGTATTTGAGTGCTCTCTCATTAAACCAGAATATTTTTTACCATGCTAACACATTTTCATCCTTTCTCTCTTTTTCATAGTGAATGAACTTTGCAAAATGAAGAAAAACATTTTCAACTTTCCCATCTTCAGAAAGAATAATTTTGCTTTCATGAGGCAGGAGAAAAACATCTTCATTTTACATAATACAGTGAACTATAAAATGCAAGTACTGATATTTGACTTGTCTGTAACTCAAAGTTAATAGAAAACTTTAAAACTTGCTTTAACTTCACTTACATTCATCATGAAAACTAAACCAAGTGTTTCCATTGCATAGATGAAGATATTTCTAGTGGTTATTTTTCTCCTCAACTTCTCTTCTTCAAAGTGAAACAGGCATAAAATAACAACTGAGTTTATCCAAGAACATATAAATGACTAACTCTGTATTCTGGCATACTTTGTCATCTTAAGGCTGTTTCTGTTCCATAATTTCACACACAATGTAAATTACATATAGTATCAATCATATGACAGACATCCCTAAGGTCTTTAATAACATGTTAAAGTAAAAGCATCTTGTAGACAAGAGCTCACAAAGTGCCATGGCAAAATTTCTATTTGATTTTAACTGAAACATAAGTCCAAACTATGAATGTAGATCTGGTTAATGTTTTCTATTTTACACACTGAAAGTCATCACTTAGGTTTGTTGACACATCACAGTTTCTCAGAAATAAACTATCAGGAAAAAAATGTCCTCTACTTTCCAGGGGTTAGATTTTTGTATAATTTCATAGCACCTTGTTCTGTATGTCATTATGATGTGTTAACAGGTGCAGAGCATGGAATTGCAGAGATTGTTGAGGCTGAAACAGTTGATTATGGAAATTAAAACCCAACTTTTTGAGACACTAGTTATCCAAGAACCATAGACCAGGTAGAGAAAAGGGTTAATACTCAAAGTAAAGCCACCATCGACATGGGTCTTATCTACGTTGTGATTTTTAATACTCCTTCTGGACTTTCAGTTTCCAATCTCTTGCTTAGAAGAGATAGGGACTTGCTGCAATTTGTGTGTGCCTTTCTTTGGAAGCTTTATTTCAGCTGCTGCTGAAAAACCCACTGAAGCATAAATCTTATCCTTTTAGCTGGAACCAAACAGCATTTTCCCCATTGATTTATCTTCTGTTTGTTTCTCCCAGCAGTCTTTTCTGATTTACTTCCTTGCCTTTAGGATAATATCACAAAAGTAAATTGACATGCACATTAACAAAAATATATTTTACTGTCTTGCTCCCTGCTCCTGGATCCATTTAAGTGTCTATAGAAATTCTTTTTGGGGGACTCAGCACCAGGTGACATCTTGCCCCAATTTCACCATTACCTTGTCTGTCTACCTTGTCAGAGTGTGCATATTTTTTCCTCATAAACTAGACAGAGTTCAACTCTCTATGACTATACTATGTTGGATGCAGTTTCTCAGCTTAGATTTGAGTCCTGTCTAGTATTATAATTGATTAGCAATATCTTTGCATACCACCAAATTTTAGAAAGAAGTGTGTAATACGATGTTATCAGTGATGACTTGTATTTACATTTTATAGAACCAGCTACAGGGAACTTGCAGGAAAATAATGAAAATTGCAGAGAAAACATTAAGCTCTTCACTTATAAAAAGATTAAACAGAGTGCTTAAGGGTTCTACCTATCTCTCTGCCCCAGAGAGGCTGTTGATCTAAATGAAAGAGTCATTTGTATTATTATTTTACAATTGTTTTATTATATTGAGCTATATTTCAGCCTTTTATGGAATGTCAATTATGCCATATTTTTTTCATATTCTAATTAATTTCATTCTGTCTTGGGAATTTTGTTCTGAAAATTGGCATTCCCCTTTTGCCTCATTCTTATTTTACTTATTCTGAAATTATAATGCAAAATAGTCACTTTTAGGAGTTTACCCATGAGACATATAAATGCACCTGTCTCGTTTGGTGAATACCTAATTCTTCAGGAGAGATTTTTGTTCCAAAAAATGGTTTATAGTGAAGAAAATAAGTGATTTATACTTGTTAGTCTTATATCTTTTGTTGTCTCTCTTTTGCTTTTTCCTATAGTTGCAGTACAGTCCTGAAGGTAAATTTGAGAAACCTGTAAAAGTAAACTTGACGGTTTATATTCTGGATTCTGTAAAGAACCTTGTAGAAGAAAATTAGAGTGGAACCAGAGCTGGAGGAGCTGATAGATACAGTACAGTGCCCTGGCAAAGCAGTGTAAAAGCTTGGATGCTTCATAGGTTTGGCAAGAAGAATTAGCTTAGTAGATAATCAATGGAAATATATTTAGTGTATCTGCTAAAGTCACTGTTTAGTTTGCTCTTCCATTCTCTATAGTTAGCACGTTGCAGTGCTCGCAACAGGTAACCATGGAAGCAAGACAAAAGCTAGAAGCAACTAATGTTAGGATTCCCCAGCTCAGGCAATATGCTTCAGTGGTTCAAATTTCCTTAAAATAACATTATATAGTGCTTTGGACCTTGTTTCTTCACAGATACAGTTCACAGAGAATTACAGGTCCGAAACAACAGAAGATACATAACAGCAGTTGTGTCTTTGCCCCAGACTCAATAGGTCTAATTGTGCTTACAACTATCTTGATCAAGATAGAGCTGTTAAGGCTAAATTAGACAAAATAGCAAATCCCAAGTAATCTGTTTTGTATTCTTTTTCTTCAGAATTGAAAATAAATCTCTCAATTTTCTTTGATTCAAATCATATTCTTTAAATTTAATCAGATGTGGGTTTTTTGTATGAATATATTCATTTCTTGCTCTCTTCACAAAGAACAGTTTATACTGGAACATGGCAGTTGGACAAACCTTAAACTTTGCACGTAAATGTGTTTGTTTTCAAACAAATCCTCATTGCAAAGTCTGCAGGGCAAAAGTCAAGGAGCTGAGCAGAAGAATAAAAAACAGTTTCACAAACTTACTAACAGGAAAATGCTGAGGAAATGTCCTGAAGGTCTTGAAGAATTATATGCAAATCCCCCACTGTGTTGGATCGATGAGGAGTAGTTAATCCTTCTCAGTCCCTCCTTTTGAAGCTGTTCATCATTATTTATTGCTCCCCATAAAGCAACAAAAGCTGTAACCTGTGCACTGGGGCACTCAATGGGGAAGAGAAGTGTCAGCCCTGTGTCAGTCAGAAGTGGGAACTGACGCGTGATATCCTATGGATCAGGTGAATATTTTATCCACAATGTCATGGTGGCTTATCTCTTTGTGGTTTTCTTTTCTTTTCTATCTTTCTTTCCCTGATGAAGAATGTGGAAATATCTTGGCTATGTTCCAGTGTAGAATGAAAATAACTTTTTCGAAAGCTAATTTTTTTTTCTGAGCCACAGTCCTTGTCTTCTAGATTTCTAAAATCAGAAGGGGCTATGATCTGAAAATGCAGCAGACACCAGAAAAAGGTCTGGTCCGGTCTGAGAATTGACTGTTCCTTTGACAAGGAAACAGCTAATTGGTGTTTCAAGTCATCATCTGTTAATATATGGGCACTTTGAAACTGTCAGGTTCCTGCTTACTTACATTGGAAAATACGAAGTGTTTTCTAATATCCAAATATCTTAACTTGAGGGAGTATCTCATACACCAGAGGGTTATACTGTCATTCAGAGGTATGTTGACAGACTGGAAAAATGACCTGATGAGAACCCTATGAACTTCGTGAAGAGCTGGAAACATCTAGGTGGGAACAATTCCATGTGCCAGTATATGCTGAGGGTCAGCTGGAAGAAAAGCAGCTTTGGCAAGAAGGACCTTGAAGTCCTGGTGGACAATAAGCTGAATATGAACTTTCAATGCACTTTTGTGGCAAAACAAGAACTCCAGTATTCTGGACTGCTCTAGGAAGAGAGTTGCCAGCAGGTTCAAGGGACTCTTACCAGACTAATGTACCCACATTTCAATTATTAACTGCTGTGTTTTCACCGTGACCTACTGTGAGATAGGCAATGAGTAAGAAAGGGTTAACCAGAGAGCTAGATCCATTTCATATTTCAGGAATTCAAGAGGTAACTATTGAAGTTATTTTTTTCATGTACTTAGTTGTATTTAAAGATTTCAGAATTTACTGAGGAGCATTTTGTTCTTTTTAAGTTATGAAGCTCCTACCAATCTCCCCTTACTTAGTGGCCCTGAAAATTTTCCTGAGACTATGCTGGAAGAACATGTGCAGTTATGCAGATACCCTATGATCTTCTTTTAATATCTGTGAAAAACTGCCACCATATGATTCCAAGGCATCAAACCTGTTTTGTTTCAATATAAACATCTTTTATTCTTGATTTCCCAGTGACGATTCTTTTCAAAAAGACACCGGACAATGTTTGCTCCTTGAATGTTTATTGAACACTTTCTTTTCCACTCATTTAAATGGGTTCTACCACTCACCAGGAAAATATTTAATTAGTCTGGAATTCTCTCAGCCCAGAAACTGTGACCTGGGAAACAGGCAGATACTGCAGATACAGCCCCTGTGTGTAGTATAGCCGTAATGGGGCACAAAGAACAAATTAATTTTTGCTCATGGTAGAATGAATATATTTTTAATTTCTCTCACATGCATATGGATTATGCACGTTTTTCTATGTATTATTATAAGGTATCTTTTTCTATAGGATGCTGTACATCAGATAGACATGTTGTCTAAGGACTAGTTCATTCTAGTTTTCTATCCACACGTGGATAGCCATATCTACTGTGTAGCATCCCAAATCTTGGCATTTCTGTGATGGTTATTCTAACCCCATCATGTTCACAATATCCAAAATAAATTACCCTATTTTTATGTTGAGCTTGAGAGAGGAATAAATAGAATTACCACTCATTTTAACTTAGGGAACTCATGTGGGGAGAGAGAGCAAAAAATCTCTTAAACTACCAGCCAAAATGAACTCAATTACTTCTTTAGGATCACAACAGAAGGGAGCAGATTTAATTTTCCAGTATTACTTGAATGTATACCACAAAAATCTTAATTTTTGTATTGTTCAACCTTTTTACAACATTCCCAAAACACACAACTAGACAAATATCTTGTGGAAATAATTTGGCAGGTATAAGCAACCTTATACCTGAAAGAAATTCTTGAGGTTAATAAATGTTGGAAAACTTTTTCTAATCTAGACAGTAGATTCCTGGAGACATATAGGAAGGTTCAGATGCACAGTCCTAATGTGTGCTCTTATATAAGGTTGCTGAAAATGAGACATGACACAGAAATAGTAAAAAAAGATCAAGAAAAAAACAAAGAAAAAATGGTACTGTCTGTTTACTCCACATCTGGCTTTGAAGATAATTCTAACATGAAGGGTAACTTAAACTCTCTAGACATATCATATAAACAGAGTCCTCAGAACAGATATTCCAAAAGGCATGTTAGGCCTCTCAAAGGCTAAATAATTAATCCATTTTATACACTTTCTGATAGTCCTGCCATCCTCCATAGGCAACTGATTGTAGGAAACCATTAAATATTGGTTGAATGTTTGAAACATATTCTTTTCTTTTTCTTTGTTTTTTTTAACAAAGTGACAATAATTTTGAGCAATTACTCCTTATAGGAATTGTTGTATTTTCATAGACTCACAGAAATTTAGCATATTTGAACTTTGATGTGCCTACTTAATCTTCAGTGCCTGGAGCATCTGTCCTGCCCGTGCTACAGTTTAGGCTGCATCACTTACTGAGGTGACTGGCAGAGGTTGTCCAGTGATTGTGCTCACCCAAAGACCATGAATCTCCAGTGCTGGAGGTTACCAAGACATTTTCTTAGTAGCACTGTGAAAGAGGTTTGGCACAATATTCACACGCATTCACAATATTCAATATTTATTTTTTTTATTTAGAAAAGCAATATTTCAATATTCAACATAAATGTTTGTTATTCACAGCCAGTCTAATAGGTACACTACACATATGTGTATGTATTGCAGACTATATAGCACTTACCTCTGAAAATGCATGTTTTGAACATATTAAGCTTCAATAAATAGAATAAATAGAATAAATAGGGTCTCTTTTGTGGATTATACCAAAGTACTAAGACCCAGAAAGAATTGCTCCAGATGAGGGTGGGAACTGATGAACAGAAGGGTAGAAAATGTAGGACTGGGAAGAGGTCATCCATGGGAAAACATTGATGAATGTATTTATCCTTCTGCTCCATGGGTACAAATTGTCACCACGGTTTGTTTGATGCAGTAACAAGCACGTTCAAGGATTGGGGGTTGCTCAGAGGGGTTCGTAGGTGTGTTTTTGAGGCAGGTGGCACTAGATGGCACAATCACAAGGGCTTTCACAGTGTGTTGTGGGCGAGCAGCAGGCAATCACTGCCTGCTTGGTGGTGGTAGTGGGTGGGTGGGAAAATAAGGGCTCAAAAGGCAAGGGAACTAGTTTTCTTACATTTGTTAGTGCAGCAGGATTATTTACGGAGGCAGAGTCTTCGCCTGAAGCCAGGAGCTGCTGTCAGCTGAGCTCAAGGAACACCAGCTTGGCTGTGACTTGGTCATGCCCACCTCTGTTTTGAGAGGGTGGCAATTTATCTGGAGAAATGTATGACACTATTACACATGTGATTTGAGGAGTTACGCAGGGAGTGTGCTGCTTGTTTCCCCTACCAAAGAGAAGATGATTCACATGGCCTAGAAACCGGGTGATGCTTAGGAGAGGAACACAGTATTTTAGTAGATGAATGTCATGTAAAGGAGATAATTATGTGATTAATTGCAAAGCCATGTGAGAAACCAATCTGTGCAGTAAAATTTCTCCTGTAACGCATCACAAACAAAACTCATTATGACCATTCAAACAGATAGCCTAAAATAGTCTACTTGGTATATTATGATAGGTTTTTCCCCTTCATATATTAAGTTTCTGTAAGTCCCACTTCCATAACAATTTTATTTCTTTTCTAAAATCCTTTCACAGAGTAAGTTAGCATTCAATAGCAGCTTGATATTTTGTGACTTCTTATATTAGAAAAAGATCTTTTTACCTCTGGGTCTGGGTTTTTAGGATGAGACGCACAGCTCTCACTTTTAGTGCTGAGACAAGCTCTTAGAAGTGGCACATTTAGTTCTATAAAGCATTTTTATGTCATTTGTTGAGATATTCACATTTTGCTCTGGACTCTGAACATACCTGCCACGTCTTATTGTCAGCTGGTGTAAAGACTAACTAGCTCTAGTAACATTTTTTAAAATTCCTTATTTAGTTTCTAATAACTCCAGAAAAAATTTAGTTTCTAATAACTCCAGAAAAAATTTACTGGTATAGAATGGTGTGAAGGCTTTATTTCTTAGGGATTTTGTATGTCTGCAGTATCACTATTGCAAACCCAGATAGGAATTAACATCCATAACTAAACAAGATCAAAACCTTTCTATACTTACCACAAAGCACAGATGTAGTAAAATACACTGGTTTTTTACACTCTCTTTGGAGGTTTGTTATGTAGACTTCTTTATGGTTTCTATTGTCAGGATGGTTATTATTAAAACGGATTTCTCAGAGGTCTGTTCTTCAGTATTATCACTCTGAATGCTCATTTTCCATCGGGGGCTACAGCTCTGACAGAGACAAGATGAAACCAAATCTTTGCTTTAGAAAAGGACTATTCAAAGTGAGAATAAAATCCATTTTAAAATAAACCTAAAACCACACAGCATCTGGGAAATGGAAAAAGTGGTGGTGCCTGTGCTTTGGTGTAGAGAAAATGATGATCAGTGTAATTTCTGCAGTGTTTTGCCTTGTATTGTGTGCATGCTGTGCTGGGAACCTTGCCTCTCAAGCAGATCACAGAAGAAAGCAAAGGTCAGATCCAGATGAAATCCCTGCTAGTGCACCTGAGGTATTTGCTGAAAACTGCAGGCAAGGACCAGGCAAAGTAGGTAAGAAATCAGCACCCTGTGAGAGCCTGCTGGTTCCTGCTGTGTTTAGGAGAATTCCAATGTGTGTTGATCCAGATCTGCATGAGGATTTGTGCATGGCTTTAAAGAATTGACATTACCTCACATATACAGCTTCCTTCAGGAGAATGAGACAATTTTTCTCAAATCCTTAATCATACAGAAACAGGAAAGTTTCAGTGCTTCTAAAATTTCCTGAAGGCTCAGTCAAAAATCTCTTAATATGAGTAGAATTCTCTTTATTAAATAAACAATAAGCAAAATTCAGTTGCTATATGTGCTGCAGATATTTTCAAGTGGCTGCAGCTACCAAAGCTAACCACAGTGGGTTACTTTTGTTTTTTATTCTTAGAGAAATTTACCAACCACATATCTACATTTTTTTTCCATTTCACTCACTTTGGTATTTGCCCACACTTAAAAAAATCCAAGATAATTAATCTTGCTCTTGAACAATAGCACCAAACCATTTTTTACATTAGGAACATAGATTGAACTGCATCCAACTCCTGGTTATTGAGGGCTATCTCCTTTAGTAGATACAGAACAAAAGTGATCATGAGTCTGCAAGGATAGGACTCAGGGCACCATATCTGGAAGAGGGCTCCCATCCCTACTTCACTTAACAATTAACATAAAATGGGTTGTAGGCTTAGATCATAGGGACAGAGTCCTGGTACTAGTTAAAAATACAAATACAAGGCAATTATAAACTGTACTCCCTACTTTCCCTGCTACTCTTCTTGGAAGAAGCTATCACATAAAAGATGGTTAGGGTGCTTTTCTGGGAACTGGGAATTACAAGGTCATATTTTTTTTACAGAAAGGATTAGTAAAGTCTGGAAGCTTAAAAGAAAACAGCCCAAGTCATGAGCACATTGTATTTGTTACCTTACTTCTGTGTCTGTTCTTGGTGAAACCATGCTGAGGGTAATGGATTTGGTTCTGGAAAGCATAATGTAAGGATGGTGTTGAACTGGTCTGTCTTTAAAGAAGAGCTAGAGAAAAAATGAATGTGTTTCTTTTCAGTGAAAAGCCCCGGGTACTCTATTTTTTTAGGACAAAGATATATCTATGTAAGAATCAACATGATGAATAATACTTTCATCAATGGATTTTTGGTCATTCCCGGTAAAAGTATAATAAAATCCAACATTTGGAATTTGAAGCCAGATAAATTAAAATTAAAAATCATGCAAACATGATTCATTGAGTGTCTATCTAATTAACCAAACTGTTTGGCAATGGCTACAGTGGATACTTTATCTCTTTAGCTCAAGGTAGAATATTGCAATTACGGTAAATTTAGTCCAAATGGGAGCATATTATGCAGTTTCTCACAGGGGTGGGTGGATTGATGCCCACAACCTCCCATCTAGCTTTGCAACCCAAAGTTGCCCAAAGCAAACCTAGAACTCAGCATAGCACATTGCCATGTCAATCTCTTCCTGAGAAAGGATTGATCTCCATTCTTGAAAAGAGAGGTCCCAAAAGTTTAACCCCAGGAGGGCATCTAAGCACCTGAAGGCTCTTCCATAATGAAAAGTCCAGCATGCTCTACTTTTTCCACTACACCTGCATAATCTGCAGGCAAGACCTGCTCTGCTTGGCTGGAGCAGAGTGGAGTGCTGCTGATTGGGATGGTGGGAAATGGAACTACAGCCCATGTCCAGGTCCCCTCTGCTGGTTTGACTGATGAGAGAGGGGAGGCAGAGGTAGAGGAGGTCTGGGGAGTGGTGGCTTAAATTCAAATGATTTTTGATGCCCCTGGACAAGCATTTGGACATGTCTAAGCCTGAGCAGGTTTCTGAAACTAGATGTATCAGGCATGGCCTGGAGGCATTCTTAGAGGCCAAACACAGGGCCAGATCAACCAGGGACTATAGTATCATTATGTTTATTCCTTTTGACATTTCCCTATAATATTAACTGCACCTGTACTGCTGAATGCTTCTGCTGTGGGGCTTTCTGGCCCACTGATAATGAATAATTGCATTCCAAAATATTCCCCTCTGAGGCAGGCTGGGCACCAAAACATTGCAGAGGACCAAACCCATGAACTTTATTATTTTTGTGCAGCTTTTCATTTCAAACAACTGACTTAATGCCAGAGCTCTGTCACAACCCACCAGACAGTCTTCTAGCATGCTACTGAGAAACTTGCTGGTGTCTTGGACATTGCATAGAAAAGCAGGATAGCAATGGAAGGTTTTATGAAATTATATTCATGTTGTATGAATAGTTAGGGTGCAGAAATGAAGTAGGAGCTGAGATTTTCCTCCTAGGGAACATGCAGGAAGTGTTTTTCATGAGAGTGGGTCCTCCTTCACTGAAGCTCTTCCTTCTTGTATTAATAACTGAAATATTAAGTCTTCATCAGACCCAGGATGTTAATGAGATAGGTTCACACATCCATCTTGGCTTCTGTAAACACAAGCATATACAACTGTTAATTTGTCTGTCTCTTCCACCTCCTCTTTCTTTTTTTTTTTTAATCAGCTCAGTGATTCATATTTGCTAATCCTAGAAATTTTGAAAGTCTAGTTTTGAATCTTTAATAATTGGCTGCTTGTGTCTCACTGGATATATTCTGTGATCAAGCAAGAGCTTGTAACACTGGTCTCAATAAACTGCAACATTTCAAAGTGTATAAAAAAAAATAACCCAAGTATTATCTCTACCTAGAAACCTTGTCTTGCTGATGCCCTCAGCTCATTGTGGCTATGACAACAATACCAGAAAAATTGAACATCAGCAACTACACAGTTTCATAGAGCTGGTCACTTTTGTTAACTGAGATCAAAGTTATTTCCCAAAGCCCATGATCTAATTTCTTCTACCAGGCTAGTTTCTGCTCATAACTTCTTAAACTGGCAAAGAGTTGTTAAGAAAAAGCTGAGAAAAGTACACGTGACATTAGTTACAGTGAAGCAGATGTAATAATTCTAAGTTCTTCAGAAATAAATTTTTGAATCAAATGAAGTACTGACCAGCAAAGTCATTCACAGATTCATTCTGTGTGTAAATCAAAATGTACTTAATAATCCTCTCCTTATGCGATTCTTAGACTTTTTACTTACTTAATAAACAATCATTTCTCACTCCAAAATTAATAAAGTCAATTAAATAGATCACAGAATGCTATAGAATGCAACATGCATATTACTTGTTAGATTAAGCTTTCCTGGCTGTTACTATGTCTCTTCTCCAAGTTAATTCAAAATACTCAAAACAGGCTTGCCTAGTACTCTTGATTCAGGTAAGAACCCAGAAGGGGAGAGGGAAATAGCATAAGAACAGGGAAAAAGTACTAGTTTCCTAGTATATGAAATATGTGTTTAAATAGCATGTAAAACACAGCCACATTACTACACAGGAACTTGGTTGGTTGTCATGTTTATTATGACTCATAAACAAATGTGTTAAAAGACATGCAGAAAGAGCTCAATGAGACCTAGAGGGAATTATTAATCTTTTTAAATTGTCTAATCTGAAACAATAAAAACAAGAAAAGAAAAGACAGTTTAATAGTAACACTTTTCAACCTTCTGTTGATGAAGCCCTGTCTTGACTGGAAGTATTCTAAAAAGTCTTAAATTAATCTTAAGTGTTTAGTCTTATTATTATGGCATATTTGCCTGGTAACACAGGCAGATGCAGACATGTATATCTATATATATCTTCCACAGCTTTCAGTTTTCCCATTGGTCATGTCTTAGACCTGATTTTTTTGTTGATCTTTTCTGGGATTATCTCAAATTGAGCTTTGTTTTTCTTCAATTTAGGTACCTTAAAGTGAACACAGGACTCCAACACTGTTACCACTGTTGAGAGGGTGGAAAGGCTTCTTCAAAGTGTAGGTATCACTGGGAATGTCAAAACACAATAATCTCCATTTATTAAGATAATTTTTGTTTAGTGGAGAGGTTTTGGGGAGTCAAACACACATATGACATTTGTGTGATGTATGTCCATACTAGAGTAGGGTGATTAACTGGGCAACAATCTACATCATTCCTCCCCTGGGCACTAGCCCAGTGCAGCTTCTGGATGATACAAGGTGGTCATAGCTGTATCTAATCCTGGAATAACATTTTGTAAAGTTGAAGTCACAAAACTTTTGTTAATGGTGGGAATTATTTTTCTCCACTAAATGGGGATTCTGCAGCTACTTACTTAGGCTTTCTTTATGGCTAATGAAGAGTAATATGCATTTTCAGAGGAGTATTCTGTATATTTTAAACATCTATCTTGTGTGAGATAAATCAGCACAATCAGTGTGAGGTGACCATGTCTTTCCACCAACTATAGTAGGAGCCTAGATACCTAGTTTATGCCTAGATCCTAAGTGGCTTAAGTCAGGTGAGATGAATTACTCCTGGTGGCTATAGAAACAAGACAAGTCTATACCAGCAATTAGGAGGAGTTTTTGTATTTCAACCTTCTCTTGCAGTTTGACAGTCTTGGCACAACAGTCATCCATGAAGAGGGCATTCCCCCGAGGTAGCTGCTGTCCTTAGAGGAGAGATCTTGTGTGGCAGATCCAGGGCCCAGCTGGATGGGTGACTAGATGGAAATCTCACAATTCCTTTCCTTTTGCTAACCAAAAGAAAGTCAGGTTTGTTCTTTGGTTCAAGGAAGGGAAGAGTATTCCCCCACATGACTTTCAAATCCTATCCAAGCAAAGACAGCAGACTGTGGGAAGTTCGTGACACTAGCTATGTCACATGTTATGGCCCATCTGTAAACTTGCTGTGGTTTCTGACTACTGGGGACTATCCTGAACAAGGTGGCCTCTCCCACCTGATATCCTCAGAAGGTACTGCCCCTTCCTGAAGAATATTCGGATGAAGTGGCAACTGAAGTTGTATCACTGATGCTAACAGTTATTTTATATGCCCTTATGGAAAATAAAACATTTCTCATGAAGAAATAGCAACTTCCAAGACTTTTAGATTTGGGGGGAAAAAAATCTGCCTTTTTTCTAGATAGCTGTTTCTATACCACTGTGTTACTGCACCACTTCTGCCTAGCTACAGTAATGTCTGTATTTTCAGCTAATGAATTTAGAATCATGTATACTTACTTTTTAAATGATCACATTTTGCAAGCAGGTAGATGAGAGCATCCTAACATGAGCAAAGAAAATGTGTTAACTTTGTTTGAATATAACTGAGATGACTGTAGGGTCCTTACTTTGCATTCACTATCAAAACCCATTCATCCCTGTTGTCTGTCCACTCTTTCTGCTGCCAGCAGTGCCAACCAAATAATATAACTTGGCTTTGAAATCAGAGCCATTCTCTACCTCATGACTGATGCCCAGCTGCTGAGATGAATTAGAGATCCACTGCTATATCTTTACTGCAGATGCTTGCTCCATGTGGTGCAGCTCTCCAGGCCTGAGGCTGGTGGGTGAAGCATCCAGGGAGCCCACTAGTGCCTGCTTCTAAAAGAGTTTAGATTTATTCTTACAGTGATGCTCTCCAGGAGCATGAAACACAGAAAGGGCAGGTACCAATCAGTGACTTTCTTATGGTCTTGTACAGTAACTCTGCACTAACAGTTAAACTGCTTTTGGCTTTTATCACCTCAACTGTACCAGCCTGAGGCAGTGTGAACATTCATGCCTGAGTCAAGGATGCAGCCACTGCCCCAGTTTTTCCCTTCCACCCATGAATGAAAAAAGGCCCCTGGCTCCTTATGATGCAGCTTTCCTCTGGATTCTTCTAATTCAATAACATCTTACTGGCTGCACATAAAATAATCCCAAGAAATTGTAAGTGTAAGCCCTTACCTGGAGATTGATAAGTAATTGCCTATTTGCTCCTAGCACTGTTTTCTCACTTACTTTCAGTCATTTACAGTTTGTGAGCTTAATAACTTTCTTCTTTGCTGTCGCCTCCTATTTTCCCTCAGCTAATGTCAATGTCTCTTCTTTCAGCTCTACTCACGTCTCCTTCCCATGGCATGGTGATAGTTTACATCCTGATGCAAATTTTCTACTTTCTATTCCCAGCTTTACAAAGAAGCCTCTGTGTTAAATGAAACAAAGAATTTTGTCACCATAATCTATAATGAGAAGGCAAACCACCTTGACTGAACAATATCACAGTCAGAAGGATACTTCATGTATTTTATTTTTAAATTTCAGTAGCTAAAACCAAAGGGGATTTGAAAGGGAAGCCAAGAGTCAGTGTTGTAGAAAGTTACTTCAATTAGTATTCCCACCTCTAGGCTCAGCAGAGGTGTGGGGAGACCACAGCAAACATCCAACAAAGTTACTTCACTCAGTGTTACAATTATTTGTTCTTTGTGCTAATTTCCACCAAGGGTAAAATACAATCCAGAGCCCAATGTAAACTTCAAATATTTTTACAGTTATGGTGAAAGAAGGCAGGAAGCCTTGTATTTAAAATTTTATACCAGACCTTGTTTTTGCAGTGGAACAAACAGATCTGTGACAATAACCTGCCTCCCTTCCTCTTTAGATGACTACAGGCAGCGCTAATATGATTTGGGGCCTGTAAAAGACTAACCTTTTGCTTCAGTTTTGCCCATGGGTAAGTATCAGATCATGCTAGGTCCCTGCTCCAGCTAATTAACTCATAGATGGCCATCAGAACTCTCTGCAATAATGCCTAATAATTAGTACCTTATCACTGCTGTCTAGTCTTAAACATGCACTGTTTCTTCACCTTAAAAGAAGTATGATTTAAAATTAAAGCAGATATTTTCTTGATACATCCTGTAGTACTCGAACGGAATAGTTCAAGATTAAAAACTAGAAGACATTTGACTGGAGAAAATAGGGTTGAAGAGATTGAAAGCTCACCTGGCATGGGTCATGGCCCCAAGGCACACTCAATTACACCAAAACAATTCCTGGAATTGTTTGTCTAACCTATACTTTAAAAACACTGGAGACTGCAATTCTACAACTTCCCCAGGCTGTATACATCAGAACTTCATCAGCCCTATGATTAGAAACTCATCTTTCAAGGTTGGAACTACATTTCCCGTAACTGAAATTACTCCCTTTATTTTCAGTGTACACAGAGAATAATTTACAACTGTCCTTTCTGCAAAAACTACTTGAAGACCATTATTGTGCCTTTTGATCTTTTCCAGACCAAACAATTTTCTTCCAATATTTCCTCACAAACCTTGTCTCCAAAATTACTGATCCTTTTTTCTCCCTCTCCATTTGTTTCTCTGTCTCTTCCAGGTGGTCTGAATCATCCTCAGAGCCAATTCAGTTCAGCAAAAGGTGGAAATCAGGTATAGATGTAATTCCAGACTCAGACACCTTGATTTATTTGTCTGTAACATGTCTTTACAAGTGAAGACAGTGTCTACACTCCTCATAGGCTATGTAAATCTAGTTATTGCAGTCAGTAGAGTCTAGGGATTTATCCATATTATCCTGAAGTAGACAGATTTAGTCAACTAAACAGCTCTGAAGACTCCACTGGGCTCAGTGCAGTTGCCTAGACCTGGATGTCTTGTACTTCTTGAGGTAGCTTTGAATATCCTGTCCAACATCTAGTTATTGGTCCAGAAAGACACAGAATCCTATAGTCTCCACATCACATCACCAGCCTCATGTCTAAGATGCCCTGTGTAGAGTTGGCCTCAGATATTTATATTTAGGTAACAAAACTGAGTCCACAGCTGATGCATATTCATCCAGTGAAAAATCAAGGTCAGGTACAGATTCAGAGCCTTACTGTCTAACTTGTCCTACTAAGAGGAAAAGTTAATCATGGCATCAGGAGCTGTGCATACAGTCTATGAAAATAAATACAAGGATGGTCATAACGTATTTGTTCATGGGGAAAAAATATGTCATGTCCACAAATAGTCAGTCTTATCAACAGAGGAGAATGTGAGGGTGTGTTTTTTTCATTTGGGCATTATATTCCAATTCTAATCACAGAATATTCAGAGTTGGAAGAGTCCCAAGAGGATCACTGAGTCCAACTCTTGACCCTGCACAGAACAGCCCCAAGAATCACATCATGTGCCTGAGAGTATCGCCCAAGTGTTTCTTGAACTCTGTTAGGCTTGGTGCTGTGACCACTTCCCTGAGGGCCCTGTTCCAGTGCCCAACCACCCTCTGACTGAAAAACCTTTCTCTAATATCCAGCCTAAACCTCCCTTGACACAGCTTCATGCCACTCCATCGAGTCCTGTCACTGGTTGCCAGAGAGAAGGATCAGTGCCTGCCTCTCCATTTCCCCTTGGGGGGAAGTTATATACAGTGATGATGTCGCCCCTCAGTCTCCTCTTCTCCAGGCTGAACACACTAAGTGACTTCAGCCACTCCTCATAAAAGGCCCTTCACCATATTCACTGCCCTCCTTTGGATGGTTGTCTAATTGACTTAATATCTTTCTTATATTGTAGTGCCCAAAACTGCACACAACATTCATAGTGAGGCCAGACCAGCACAGAGAAGAGTGGGACAATCACCTGTGGGGGAAGTTCAGGTGGGATTAACTGTTTTCCAGGGAAGTGATGCTATATTGAGGGAGCAGGAACTTGCAGTCAGCCTAAAGTAACAGGACAATCCCTGCAGCAGTCAGGCCCCTCACCAATCTCACTTGCTCTCTCCCTCCACAGGTTGTTTTAAGCAGCTCGTTCTCACCTCTTCTCCCCTCTTCACCTGAGAAAAGTCAGTCCTATTTCTGCTCATCCTCCCAAGCACTTGCAGTATTTGTGCTAACCAGGCAATTTGAGTTAGTATCATTATTAGCTCACCTTAAGCAACTTATTTCAAAACACAGCAAAATAGAAACCTGTCAAGCTGTACTGTCAATACTAAGCCGTATCGATGTTTTTTGATGATGCTGAAACACCAGACAAAAAGGCTAGGACACAGAATTCTGGCTAAACATTTCCTGAACTAAAAAGCTTTTTCCATCCCCTAGCAAGCCAATCAATAAAATTTAGCTTTATATTCCAGGGTGTCCATGTGTGGACTACATTTTGGGCCCTCGGCTGTCTATTTGACTACCCTTCCTTTCTGACACATTGTGCAATACTGTTGGTTAGTTGCTGGAAAAAATTCTACGTGAAAATACCCAGTGAGACTGATTATATTCCTAAGCATGTTTTCCCAAGGCACACTTAGCTATACTTTGAATAAGGTTTCAGTTAAAATTATTTCTTTACTTTTGACAGATGAATAGCAAGTACATAGTGTTGCAGTACTTGATTTTCTAATCTTTAGAACAAGGTTGTAGCCTTTCTGTCAACAATCTTGCTTCTTGTATTCATAACTAAATTCAGTGCAATGATTGTATTAAATTGCTAACCTATGCTAGTAGACTTGGTGCCTGTACATGAACACTGTCTTCAACCCTTTTACCCTTCTGTCCAGAAGTACATCAGCTATACTAAAAAGTGAGAAAATTGCATAAAAGTTCAAACTGCCAGTTTGAAAACACATGCTGTTGTTTTAATTTGGTTGTTTTATTTCTTTCTCTTTTCTTCCTTTGTTCTGCCCACCCCTTCCCTCAAGATGCTCAAATGTTTATCCTGGGTGTGCTGAAATTCAATATATAAAAATATTGAATCTACTCTTGTTTGCCTACATATTTATTGAAATCCAAACCTTCACTTGGAAATCAAAATACTCAGGAGACCTTCAAATGCATCATTTTCTGATGTTGATATTTTGTTCTTCTGATATTGCTGCCCTATATTAAAAGAGTTTAGACAATGTTTTACTAATTATTATTTTTAAGGCTATGCAACAGGTCCTGGAATAAGAAGCAGCATCAGCAGTCACTGCTACAGCCATCTACAAGGGGTGGTATTGGCTCCCTCTGAGCCAACTTGGTTTTAGTGGTCAACAGAGATGTCAGCAGCTGGGCAAAATACTCATCACATTTGGGTTAGAGTTTCAGGCACTTCAGAAACTAGTTCCTCAAGAAAATGGGCAAGATCTAGATCAGCTAAACCGGACTGTAAGACTTTAAAAAGAATGTTCATGTGGTCTAAGTGACACAAATCAAGGACTGCTTTCATCTTAGTTCATCTGAGGGTTCAAACTTATGTAAAGGCTTTCAAGGTTTTGCATTATGGAGTGAATATTTGAAATTGTTGAAGATTATTATTGTTACTTCAAAAGAAATATTTTATGTGCTCCAGCTGAGACCAGATTTATGTTTCAAAGTGTCCTAGTTTTGGCTTGGATAGAGTTATACATATAGAGTATACATATACATATGCATATACATATACAGTATACATTAATGAGGTCCTCTCTCAGTCATCTCTTCTTGAGACTGAACAGGCCTAACTCCCAGAGCCTTTCCTCCTAAGTGAGGTAGTCCAGTTCCTTAATCATCTTTGTTGTCCTCTGCTGGGCCTGCTCCAGGAGCTCCATGTCCCTCTTGCGCTAAGGAGCCCAAACCTGGACACAATACTCCAGATGTGGCTTCATGAGGGCTGAGTAGAGGGGCAGGATAACCTCCCTCAACCTGCTGGCAATGCTTTTCCTAATGTATCCCAGGATTCCATTGGCCTTCTTAGCCACAAGGGCACACTGTTGCTCCGTGGAAAACTTGCTGTCCACTAGGACCTCCAGGTCCTTCTCCACAGAGCTACTATCCAGCAGGTCAGTGCCCAACCAGTACCAGTGCTCAGGGTTATTCCTCCCCAGTCGCAGGACCCTACACTTGCCCTTGTTGAATTTCAGCCAACCTCTCCAGTCTGTCAAGGACCCTCTGAAGGGCAGCACAGCCCTCTGAGGTATCAACAACTCCTCTCAGTTTTGTATCATCAGCAAACTTGACTTGAGTCCACTGGTGAAAAGTGCCACAGAATTTTCCATTGTGATAATTACTGTTACTAAAATTGAATTCAATTTAGATGGAGGATGCAGTATTTGAAGCAAAGCTGTGGCTAAATAAAAGCGATTTTATATTATCTCCCAAAACATTTCTAACAGCACCTAAGCAATATATCAACAGCTGAAGCTGTTAACCATGGGAGCACATTCATTTTGCTCAAGAACATTGCTTGTCATTTTGTGTAAAGAAAATAAAGTATTTACATTACTTCTAAAATTTCCAGTCCCAATGTAATCTTAAAAAAGTTCCCTTGCAGTCATCTGGCAAGATATATTATCTCCCAAAACATTTCTAACAGCACCTAAGCAATATATCAACAGCTGAAGCTGTTAACCATGGGAGCACATTCATTTTGCTCAAGAACATTGCTTGTCATTTTGTGTAAAGAAAATAAAGTATTTACATTACTTCTAAAATTTCCAGTCCCAATGTAATCTTAAAAAAGTTCCCTTGCAGTCATCTGGCAAGACAGATATCATAAAATATCCTGAGCTGGAAGGGACCCACAAAGATCATCAAGTCTAACTCCCTGCACAGGACAGGACCACCCCAAGAATCACTCCACGTGCCTGAGAGTGTTGTCCAAATGCTTCTTGGACTCTGACAGTCTTGGTGCTGTGACCGCTTCCTTGGGGAGCCTTCTGTGCATGACCACCCTCTCCTAAATTAGGAAGAAAATACAAAGATTTATGTTGCATTTTAAACAGGGAGTGGACTTTTCACTCTCCCATCAAATTGTTCAAAATGTCCATAATATAACTGTTCTTAATTAAATAACTAAAACTACTCCTTCTATTTCTGCTAATGAATTTTCAAGTCCATCTTCTGCTATGGCCAGCTTCTCTTTTCTTCTGGCTGAAGTCTCACTTTCGTTACCATTAGCAGAAACATTTGCTAATAAGATAATTTTCATTGTGTAGGCAGACATCTGTTTCCAATTTAGCTTTTGAAAACCTGACAGAGTCTCTATCAGCTTAAAATGATGTGACAGTGCTCGTTTTATTGTGCTTCACAGAAAGAATCTTTCCAAAGGTT
The DNA here is from genome assembly GCF_000695815.1 of Acanthisitta chloris. NCBI lineage: Eukaryota > Metazoa > Chordata > Aves > Passeriformes > Acanthisittidae > Acanthisitta > Acanthisitta chloris. The sequence goes on along the minus strand of NW_008690716.1, from coordinate 113,792 downwards.
TGGTACATTCAGATATATTGAAAATTATAGTTTTGTTAGTTTCCAATGTGATGGTCTCACAGGGATATTCTATCATGTTTTGGACACCTTTTTGGAGAGGAAAAACAAGGTGTTCTCACTGTGTCATTTATTCTGTTTGTTATTAGAAAAACATTCTAACACCTTAATATTATTAAGACTCTGGCTATGATCTGGTGCAGAAAGGCCATGTATATGTAGCAGCAAAGTTTATCTCAGCAGAAATTAAGGGAAAAATAACACAGACAGTAATAAGTATGCTGTGGGTACAGATATATAACCTCTGAAAACAGATAGAATTATTTCTTATTCTACAGTCTGTATAATTATTGTCAGTATTTAAAGAGTAACTAACTAAATAAAGGTTTTCAGAAGCACAGAAGTGAGGGTGTAAGCAATTAATGACATGTCGGCACCTCCCCAGCAAAACAAATAATCATTGTAAGAAAAATGTAAGGTATATCGACCCCAGTACAGTGCTGCTGGTGTGATCAGTTTGGGATATTATTGTTCTTTTCCCATTATTCTTTTTATTTATTCCCTGTGATTAACTGATGCCAACTTGGGACATTAGACATAAGAAACTCAGCTGAACTGCCTGAACTGAGGCATGCAGTCTCCTTAAACACCCTCCTGTACTGGAGACGTTCATCCATCTGCAGTGCCAGTAGAATCCAGCCAGAGCACCAGGAGCAGCTCAGACAGCACTAGATGCATTTGGGGACTTGAATCAAACTAAACATCTCAACGTGCTCAATAGCTTTGTCTTTATCGTATGATGTATTGGTACTACGAAGAGCCGCGCAGGCATTTTCTGGGATGTCTAAGAACAGCTTTATTACTTTCTATCTCCCAGCTTTAAAAATATTTATTTCTAGACCCATTTTTTCTTAAGGACACATTCTGGTCTTTTATCTCTTAGAGGTGATATACTTCTGGATGCTGACACTACTAGACAACTATGAAAAATACTATTACAATTATTAATACCAACAACTTTTTAAATGATAATGAAGAATCTTTAGAGCTTGATTGAAAGGAGTTTTCAGGAATGGCAGTACATTCAAGCAGAGGAAATACTTCAGGCTGAATGCCTTTGGATGAGAAGTCTTTCAGTTAAGCAATACTGAAGTGTACATTGTGCCAACTTTGTAATGGGGGAGAGCAATTAAATCTGCAATATCACAAGTCTGTTCACAAATATTAAATCCATGTGAAATAAAAGAATCAGCTTTATGATACACATGGCATTAAAGATGGTACAAACAGTTTCAAGAATTGCTGCAAAATGGATAATTATGGCACTTTTTAATGTACATTTCCCCTTCTTTCTTCAGCAACAACCAAACAAGAAATTTTTCTTGGATTTCTAAATGATTCTTCATCTTTATCTGAATAGCTGGGTTTTGTTACTGTAACAGATGTGGCCAAAACCATGGCAGTTTTAAGAATAAGGAAAAAAACCCTATCCCTTGCATAAAGGATCAAAAGCAAAATGTAAAATATATTCAGACTTTTCTAGGTCAACTCATATTCTGCTCTTATTTTAAAAATTAACATAATTTCTACAGCAGCAGTCCAGGAAATTCCAATTTACATCACTGTTGCATCAAATTTTTAGCCATTATATTCTGATGCCACTTAAAGTTTGTATTTTCTGATAATTAGTTTATTTTCATTAGTTGCTTGTTGATTCAAACAGCATCAGCAATTTTGTTACTAAGTGAAACTGGAATATAGGAAAACGTTACTTTTGCTTTAATTTGAAGCATTGTTTTCCTTCAGGGAGGCAAGACAGAAATCTAAAGCATAAATCTTATAGATGCCTCCAAAAATATTGTTTTAATTCTGACCAAAAAAGAGCAGAAGTAGTGGAGAGCTCATTCTCATAGAGAATTGTAATCAATTCCGATTTACACTTTAGATTCCATAATATAGTGCCAACTCTGAATATTACTGGAAAATAAGGTCTAAGTACTTGACTGCATTTGTAATCATGTTGGGTCAACTAAAACAGACAAACAAATAACCCAGTCTCACTGTAAGGGTAATAGAGAAAATGCAGGAGTAAAATACTTATGCTCATTATGTTTCTGCTTTAACTTATGCTTTAATGTAAAAATTAATACATAGCAGAACAGTTCACCTGTGCTGTTATTAATGACAAAATGAATGATGATGAATATCATCAAACCTACATGTCCAATAATGCAAGATGGAAAATGGTATTTTACTAAATCAGGCTGATGAATATCTGATACATCAGTGTAACAGGGAAGGTCATGCATTGTATCTGCATTGGCACTGTTTAGTCACAACCACTGCAGGATATCCCACAGCCTGCAATTACCAGGAAGAAGCAATGACCATGGATACGACCTGCCCATGGTGGGGGAGTTGGACTAGATGATCCTCAAAGTCCTTTCCAACCCAAACCATTCTATGATTTTATGATTCTCATTTTGATTGTTCTTTAGCACCAGCATTGTGTTGACAATGACAACTTAATTTTGCTTCTTTCAGAAGCTGTTAATGTATAACTCTGTAGAACATATTTAATATAAAGAGTGATGAAAATAGATAAATGTCCTGTCAGATATGAAAATAATTCCATGCCCTTTCTTTTTGAATACTGGATTGTATTTAATCTCTAACAAATTTCTCATAAATGTCTAGGAAACTTGTCAGCTATTGAATGTCATTTTATTTGGAGTAAACTATCACAAAAATGGTGGGCATTTCCCCTATTTCTCTTATCCTTTGTTTGGCTATGAAATCTTGATTTAGTTACACACCCAAGTATTCTCTCAGGCTATTAAGTGCTCAAGTACTCCAGGAAAATTTAGGAGAGATGACACAATAGATCTGCCTACAGGACATTATTTCCATTAGGAGTAATGTTCTGCACTGCAGAAAAATGCATTAACAGCATTGCATTATAATGTTATAATGGGCCTACTGGTGCATGTCACCACTCAGCACAGTTCATTATCTTATGATTAAGGAACATATCCAGATAAGCACAGATTTACAGATACTTTTCCACACAGCTGAAAAACTTTTGAGGAGTAAAAAGAATATTTTCAGACACAGAGCTTTGCCTGGCTTGCATTTTGTGTTTTCTTTCTTAAATCCTTTGTACTCATTATGTGCTTATTTTGAGGCTTGAATGACAAACAACATTTTCTACAAGATAAAGAGGGAGTAGAGCAAAATAACACTAAAAAGACGTGTTAACATTTCATCCAAGGGAACATTACTCATTAACAGCTTCACAGCATTTAGAACTATTTTGACAGAAGTAATCTGTGCTCCCTCCTTTTTTAATGCATGAATTAAAATTGCAATTAGTGCATCTGTAGAAAAATCACCACCTAATATATGAATGTCTGCCCAGAGATAATTTTTCTCTATCCCTTGCAGTTTACTTAATAGCCTCAACTCTTCCATGGTGTCAAAGAGACTAGTGAAAATTCATTACAGCATCACCTAATTTCATTGTTTGAGTCTGTGGCTAATATTAGATAACAAAGTACAACATCAAATTATTCTTGCAGGCACAGTGTAATTTGGAGACTTCTGGTTTGTTTGAAAACATTGGAGACCTCTTTGTCTTTTTTCTAGAAAGTGAATCGAGATTTATTACTATATTGCAGGGTACACCCATGAGAGCAGGGACACACTTTTATTGTTCCTGTTGATTAAAGAAAGCGTGACACCTAAAAGTAAAGATGCTGAAAGTGATGACGCAAACATTCAGCCCTCCATTTACAGATGCTAGTGTTTCTCACATCACTGTCATGTACCTCCGTTCCCAAAGTGGCTTCAACATTTCAAGATCTTGTTTTTCAGTGAATCACCTTCCAAAGAAGAAAATTAGTAAGAATGACTGGAAACGAGACAGCTAGTAGATGTCACAAAACGCAGACAGCCATTGAAGCTTTCCTGGCAATATGATATTGCCAACTGTTAGCCAAATTATAAAAACCAAGACAACATCCTTCCATAATGAAGCAAACAGTGTAGAGATATTGCTGACACCAGTTACCTTTAGTACTCAAGGTACTTAACACTAAAAGGCTTCTTCACACTATTATCTTTGTAAGGTAGCAACAAATTCTTAGGTGCCTCAATTTTTTATAAGAAATTATTGAATAAGGAGAAACTCATACTCTTCTCTTTTTCCTGTTTATTGTTTGTCTTTTCTTTTTTTTTTGCCTTTTCCTTTTTCTCCTTTTTAGATTTTTTCCCCTTTTCTTTTTAAGAGGCAAAATACTCATTAAAACCCATCTTCCTGCTTCCAGCATATCAGCCTTCTAGAACTGGTTCTTGACCCCAGCACTTCTAGCTGTGGCTCTCTATAGCTTCCAATCACCAGTAGATTAGTCCAAATATAGGGGATAAAAATCCATATTAAAATGCATAGAAATGGAGAACTCAAAAAACCTCCAAAAATGTAAGGTTAAAATAAAATTACTAATAGCAGCAAAGGATTCATGAAATCCTAAAAATTTGAAATTGCATGATGTTGCTATTTGAGATAATTGCACACCATTTTATTACATATAAATTTGAAATAGAAAATAAAAAATTCACAAGTGCATCTTTTAATACCAAAGTACTGTAGATCTTTCAATTTACAGTTCTATACAAGTCTCAGTATGGTTCGCTGTATCTGGATGATTCTTAAAAGTGCAAAGATTTATATCCATAACACACCTAGTACCTGAATAAAGCTCATCTTTGATTAAGCAATGAGGAAACAAACCCCAGAACAAGCAAGGCACAGATCCATAGAGATATATTTATGTACTTTTCTCCTAGCACCTAACAATAGAAGGTACGTACCAAAATACATTTGTGCATTCAAATGCTTTAAGATCTTTCTGTGCCTGAATCCAAAACTGAACATACGTTTTCTAAATCAATGCTACATAACTGAGTACAATATTTGGCTCTTTTTTTATCTTTGTTCCCTCCATGTGGTGCTTCTGAATGTTCATGGGACCACTTGTTCTGCATACCCATAAATAGAATAAATACTCCCAAATATTGTAGGGTAATTCAAAGTCATCTATGAACTAGCAAAATATCATTATGACAGCACTAAAAGAAAGATGAAAAGCAGTGCCACAAGTTTATTCTGACCATGGCTACTTTTCTCCAATTAAAGAATGAAAAATATTATTTAAAAAAATACAAAAGAGAAGAAAATGAAAAGGCAAATTAGTGCCTGGAGGACACTTCAAAAGGAAAGGAATGATGAATGTCATTTAGAATTCCCTGCTTGATTTATCTGCAATATTCATAAGTGTGTGTTTATCCAAAAGCTTTGTCTCGGATCAGCCAATTAATTAAACTAGAGACGATCTCAAGCAGGGAGAGATGAGAGTTGTTAATAGCGTATGGCTGATAATCAAATTTGTCTCTGATGTTTTTCTTGGGACACACTCCTCTGTTTGCACTTCTACATCACTAGAAAGATGTGAGATCCATGGCTGAGCAGTACAAGATGTAATATGCAGACCCAACTCTTCAGAATTTGAACAGTTACTGGTAGTGTTAGTGTCAACATTTCTCAGCTCCAGCAAAAGAAGGATTGCACCTGAGCATATCTTCACTCTTCTGGGCATATGCACACAAAAGCTTTTATTCAGTCCATTTTACTTGAGGGTAAGTAAGGAAGTAGGTGACTTTTGCAAAGCAAGGTCAAAGCTGAAAAATAAGAAATGGCAAGACAGGACAGAAACAAGATCAGGACTGGCAAAAACCCTAAGGGTGAAAATTCAACTTGGTTTGAAATTCTCACAGAAAGTAGCGGAAAGCACAGAAATTAAAAGATGGAAGTAGGAAATAATAAGTTTCAAGAACACCCTTGTAATTTTGGTGGTGCAGAGCACCCAAATCGGTCATATATTCCCCCAGTTTTGGGGGCACTTGAAACTTTGAGACTGCAGTGGTTTTGCCCATAACAGGAAGAAACGAAATATTCTTCACAAAATGGTTTCTGCATATCAGATCAAATACTGGCTTGTTATCCCAAGTGCTGGGACTGCAGTCTTGTTTGGTGCTTTTGTAGACTGCAAATCAAAACAGGCTCCACAGAGCCCTCTGGAAGTATGTATTATTTAGTCAAGATTTGACTCCAGACTTTCATACTACAAAACCTTTTATTCCAGAATTTTTGTTCAGAGTTTTGTGCACAATGTTATCTTCACATTAGGCAGTTTGAATCCACAGGCTGCAACATTCACCAAACCAGATCAATCTCTGACTGACTCACGGGACTTCACTTGACTTCTGTGGAAGACAATACTTCTTGGCACACTTTTTGACTAATGGACCTGCATATCCCATGACATCCGAAACGGCTAGCTTCTCTTTGAAAACTCAGTGCTAGAAAACCATTCAAATCCCCTTGATTTTCATTTATGCCGGTAATTCCAACAAAGAAAGGCAGTGCATCTCTAGGTTCCTGAAAGAACAGAGCAAGTGCTTACAATGAGCAGATACTCGCCTGTGCAGCAATCAGCATTTACACAGCCTATGTACATTGTGGGAGGTAGACTTAAAATTAGATATAGATCACAAATTGAGACAAAAACATCTGAAACTCTGCGATACTGCTATAAGTGGAAACCAGCTAATTCTATTATTAAAGACACATCTTAAAAACTCCCCATTTTCATCTAGGATCTCTAAAATTAATCATAAATGTATGGCATGTATTTTTATTCCTTCACAAAAATGCAGACTACTGCTTGTTTCTTGCATTTGGAAATTCATTCATTCTTTTCCTATTTAACAATCTTAGAGGTTTACTTTAAAAATTAACACAGATACAAAGGTTAGTAGTTCTTTTGAGTTCAGGGGTCACTCACATTCCCTGTATATTACATGAACAGAAGTGTTTCCTAAATTCACAAGACTACCAAGCTCAAAGTCAGATCATCACTCATAGTCTCCTTAGATACTGAACAGAAACTGTCTCTTGGCTGAAATGACAGACACCTGAAGTGTCCTCCTTTTGGCTGCTTCTTGTGGGAGTCCCCATCTGACAGACTCCTGTTTGAAAACATCATGGAGTACATAAGTAGTGAAATTACCAATTCGTGAAGCTTACCGAGACTTATGCATGAGTGAGCTGGTTCTCCAAGTACCTTTATGGCATCAAAGACACTGACAGAAGTCATGAATTTTGGACTTACTCCATTTCAAGGGGAAGGGAAGTGGTTCTTGTGATACCTGTATGACTAAGTCCCCTTTTTAGACCAGTACTTCAACTTAAAGATGTCAGTATCCTCATGGAAAAACATGTGTGCTGAAGCACTTTCCATTGCATTAGATATGCAAAAGGAACAGACAAACAAATTATTTACCACTTACTGGGCTAGCTAGTGAAAAGGGTTGACTAATCCTATAGACAAGTGATATCACATATTTCAAATCACTGTAAAAAGTAAATGTTTGGATATCAAAACAAGACAGAACTCAAATAGAAATAGTTAAATGGATAGGAGAGAAAAAACAATAAAGCAAAAAAAAATTGTTTTACCAAAAATATTTCTTGTGAATCAATATTAATTATTGAAATGCCAGTCATGAAGCTAATAGACGACGTATTTTGTACCTTTTAGTGAGTCTGTCACCAGACAACAGCAGATTCAAGGACAAATTCAGCACTGAAGGAGGATTTCCCTTAAGTTTTCCTGCAAGGAGAAGCTCTTCAGTAGTAAATTAGAACCTGGTGCAGGACATCTGCTGGGTTTTCAGGTAAGCAGAAGACTATACACTACTTTGTAAGTGAAAACATCTCTCCACTCATTACCTCACAGAAGCTAGAGCAGAAGAATACACAGATAAACATGACTAAATTTAAGTATCTGTATGTGGGTATCTAACAATTAATTAGATGTCTGAGCTTCCATTATGATCAATGGAGATTTAGAATTTGATTGCACATAAGTAGGTAGCTAGGGCATTTGAGGTGTCAAGGCTATGCCACTTGGCCTCCAGCAGACATTTCAAGCAGGCATGAATGTCCTGTACAAACCACATCATCTGATGTCCATAATATGCACATGAAAATAGCAACTTTTGTTTGGAAAAATGTATCAAACCTCAGGCCAGCATCAAGATCAGCAGGAGCTTAGACATCTCACTCACATATGGACATCTACACCGTGGGACTTAGCCCACCTTGCAAGACACTTCAGTGCCTGCAAATATGGAGATCAGTCCTACCTTAGGGGAAGTACTTGATTACCTAAATGGTAATGGGCACCTAGCACCATTTGTGAAGCTTATCCGTAACATCTACGCAGCACTGGTAGATGAGACACAAGGCTTACAGGAGACCTGCAAGTTTCTGGAGAAGCACCCAGAGGTCAGGCAAGATATCCTTTTCTGCATTATTTGATAGTGCCTGAACAACTTCTTGCTCCCTAGATAAAGCAACTATAGCAAGTGGATGAATAAAATTGTAAGGAATACATACACCTGTGTTCCTAAATTAATGATGATGGCTCTACCCTCCTCTGACATTATTGCAGAGTGATGCCAAGTAAATGTTATCATCTGTATACCTGGCACAGTTTTAGTCCTGGCTAAGTTAAATTGATATACTGCCCCATCCCTCTATCCTTTCCAAACTAGGAAAGCAAAGCAGCTAATTTACTGCAAAATTTCCCAATGTAGCAAACCCAGTTATGCTTGTACAAGATTTTTTTATTTGGTTTCTGCTGCCAGTAACAGGTACTAAAATCAAGTTTTGCACCTCATGGGGATTAGCCAAAATAATATTGTCTCTGATTTCAGCATATGAAATATCATAACATTTTCCATTCAAAATTACCTGTCATATGAATATGACCTACATTTGACCTGTCTGTGTGGGAGTGATAATCTAAATTTCACATCTGTTTGTCTGAAAGGAAAGGACAGTTCCAAGCCTCACATACAGACCTTGTCTATACATAGCTGTCATGATAGCCTGAAACAAATGTAATGAATTTAATTTGTTAAGGGATCAAGTAACTTCAAAGTCAATTTGCAGTATGAGCTGGCTCTGAGATGCAAGGTGTAGCATTAATTTCCTCTCTCATAATTGAGAATTTCAGAATCACTATCCTCCAGTATTGAAAAATCTGTATGAAAAGATAAAGGGTGAGAGAGCTTTCAGAGCCAATTGCACATTTAGATGTTGGACATAGCAGCTGTGTATATGTAAATTATCTCTAGACATTTAGCAACACTGGTTTTGGTTTTCAGCAGAGCTTTCCTGCTCTGATCTTCCTCATCTGGAATATTCTGGTGGCTCAAGAATAGCAAAGGTGACCTTTTGCTTAACCATATGAGGTAAGACTAATATTTTGGACAAATTTTCGTCCTTCTTTGTGTAAGACTTTTCTGGACTTGTATGCCATACTAGTGACCAAAATCCTCAATACGCTCTGATATGATGGATACTTACCAAACAGAAGTCTTTTCCTAACTCTAAGAACAGTAAAATCCATAAACCTGGCATCAGCTGAAGTATTTTTATTCTCACATCTAAGCTTCTCTTGGAACAGGAACCAGTAACAGGGACCTTTCTCCTCCCCTGGCATACAACGCAGTTCACTCCTCCCCAGCGGTGAATCATCTGTCGGCATGAGTAATTCCTTTACACAGAAGGAATAACATTCTTTAAGCACTGGGATTGCTGGTGAGTGTACTATACCAACACCAAGTACACCGGAAACAGAGTGGCAAGCAGGAGAGCATTGCATGGAGACTTGCACACTCCAGACATCCCCACCTCAACAGCTGGCAGTTCACTGGCCCATGAAGCCACTGAAAACTATTCCTGTGCTTTCTTCTCCATAAAACCCTTCTCATACACCCAAATAACACTGCTGTGGAGTCACTTTCTACCCAATGCACTTACTGGCTGTGATGGATTGAATCCCCACAGGAGGCCTTTGAAGTGCATCTCTCTGTCCCTTGAGCAGGCACTCAAAGAAAATAGTTTCACCAGGCACTGAAAACCAAAGTGAAAATTCATAACACCACCCTGTGACACTCACCTTTCTCACTGTAACCCCTGGTTTTCACTCTGTTCTTCTCACTTTGAACATGGTTCAAAACAACTACCTAAATCTATGACTGGGATTAGTTACTTGGCAATTGCAAACCTCAGAAGCTGAAATTTAGAGTAGCTTCCTCCAGCTGGCTAGCTTTAAGAGGTATTTACTGGCTCCACTGTCAGAGATAGAATGACTAGAAAACTCCTGGGATCTTTGTGTTATGGATCAGGCCACTGATGGATTATTTTCTTCTTCCTTTAATTTAACAATAAAAGCAACACATTTTCTCATCTCTTCCCTTTTCAAACACAACATGAAAACATTTCAGTGGGGAAAAAAGATTATTTCCCCATATCTTATGTCTGTGTCAGTGCCTGCATTTCAGTCATCTAGAACTGGATAACAATTCTGATTTTTAAAATCTTTCTGTGTACTGGAGAGACTGACTGGAGAAACCATAACATCTAATCCCTAAAAGTAGAGGTCTTGACTGGATTTGAGAGTCTGGCAATCAGCATCCATCCCTGATAACATTAAGTTCAGTACTTCTATTATTTTTTTCCTCACATTCATTGCACACTAGAGTTTTATCAGTGCAGTGCGTAAGTTTATCTTTACAACGTGCACATTTGCATCACCTAGGTCTCTTCTTATACTGGTTTGTAGGCTTACTGCCAATTGCAGCTGAATTAAATTCTGTGATACAGCGATAGTCACCTAAACCAACTCAAGGGCCCCTTCTTCCCCTACATCTATGATAGCAACTTTACTGAGTTTCTCCTTAACTCCACAACAGAGCTTCTGGCTCACGTAGTCTTTTCCTTTAGTACTTCATTTGTGCCATACATGTTCTCCAGTTGAGTATTTCCTACGAGGGAGGATGTCCCTGCAGATAAATTAGCTAACTTCTATCTCAGCTTTGTTCTCGGGTCTCTGCACAGTAAGGAGGGTGATAAAAGGTAGGGGGTAAGGGAACATTTTACCTGCAACATTTTTACTTGGCTTTGGATCTGCTGTATCATCATCTAGAGGAGCAGTCAACCTTTCCTCCCATCTTGGCTTCTTTGTGAGCTGAAGATACAAATCATTTCACTGTTTTGAGAACTTCAAGAATGGGGAAAAAAGTTGTACCAAGTATAAAGGAAGAATATAGCTAGTGCTAGCATGAAAGAACTCATTCAACCTCTGTAAGGCAGAGATTTTAAATAGGAAACTATTAGCAGGTTTTCAAAGAGATGAAGACAGACTCTGTTTTGGCTGTGCTGTGACTACAGCTCTGAGTGGAGGGAAGAGAGTGGACTAAAATCATCAGTGTACATCTTTCACACATACCATTTCCTTTCATTCAGGTGTACACACAGAGCTGCTTCTGAAGGAGTTGAATTAACTCTTGGAATAGATGAGAACAAAACCATATTGTCCTGAGCTTACAACAGTCAGAGTAGATGCATTGTCTTGTGTAACAGGCTCAGTACCCTGGCAGTATCATGTTATTCCCTTCATTTACTACCACATTTTATTGCTGAGATTCCTAGCTGATGTCAATATAGAATCACCGAATCATAGACTGGTAAGGGATTGGAATGGACCTTAAAGGTCTTCTAGTACAAATCCCCCTTGCCAGGGACAGGGACACCTCCCACTACACCCGGCTTTTGTGTAACAGGCTCAGTACCCTGGCAGTATCATGTTATTCCCTTCATTTACTACCACATTTTATTGCTGAGATTCCTAGCTGATGTCAATATAGAATCACCGAATCATAGACTGGTAAGGGATTGGAATGGACCTTAAAGGTCTTCTAGTACAAATCCCCCTTGCCAGGGACAGGGACACCTCCCACTACACCCGGCTTGGCTTTATTCTATTCAACCTGGCTGTGAACACTTCCAGGGTTGGGGCATCCAAAACCTCCCTGGGCAACCTGTTCCAGTGTCTTACCACCCTCACAGTAAAGAATTCCTAACATCTAACCTAAATTTCCCTTATTTCAATTTATACCCATTACTCCTTCTCCTATCACTACAGTTCCTAACAAAAAGTCCCTCTCCATCTTTCTTGTAGGTCCCCTTCAGATACTGGAAGGTTACTATGAGGTCTCCACACAACCTACTCTTCTCCATCACTAATGGATCACTACTGGAAACACTGAGTTCCATCCTGGTCCTACAGTGCTAATTCACAGGCCCTTCATTTTGTACCCAAACACCTTTCCCCCCCCTCCCCCCAATTAACTAACTTCATTAGTTCAGGTCTTTTAGTTACTTAATTCAAATTTCCAAAAGCTTTCAAAACTGGCAGTGTTAGAGTCAGTTTTATCAAACAAATTATTTGAAAAGGCACCACATTTTTCAGGTGACATCAATGAAGCCAGTAACAGCACGCATAGATAAACTCCAGCAAGGTTGAAGTAATGACACAAGACAAATAAAAGTGGCTTGTGTAAATACTTAGCTGAGGAGAAAAGCACCATAAAGCAAACTTACAAAATCAAGCTGACAGGAAGCATATGCACACAGATTTGTGTAATACGGTGTAAGATGCTGTAAAGTAAGAGTGTGTATTTATGAGCCCATAGCATCTCTTGCCAAACTAAGTCCCAAAAGCAGTGGGACCTGTTGTTTGACAGCAGGGACAGGTCTTTGGAGCACATTAAGGATTAGAAAGAGATTAAACTATTCCTACTCCTCCCATCAAGATACTCAGCCTACCAGAGAAACGTGGTATGGGATAGGAAAGTTCTGCCATTGAAAGACATTCTGTGGTGTTCAGACAAAATATTGGTACCATTGCCAAACACAGTGGCTCTGATGGCTTCACAAATGCACACCTCTATTTAAACAGTAAGCTAAAGATTGTCCCAGTTTGATTCCTACTATTGAAATCATGTTGCAATTGCCAGGGCTGAAGTTTCTCACATAAAACTTTAAAAATCTGCATTAAAAATGTTGTCTACATTGTTTCAGGGAAGAGAGTTATTGCATTTCATGGTAGATTTGTGCTCTTGAAGATACCCTCGAGGAAAGCCAGGTTTTGAATTTTTAAAATTAGAAGTTCCTTTCAGGCATGCTGTGTTTCCTTGTAAACATGCTAGACCACTTAACCAGCTCACTAACTACTTGACTGTATTTTTCTTAAGCATTTATTTTAAAAGTTCTATCAAGCAATGACATGATGCTTGAGCATTTATTATGTACATCTTGCCAATAAACTGAACCCTAATTCACCTTGTAGAATCAAGCAATATAGTAAGATAAATAATAAATGGTAACAGCATGAGCCAGAAATTAAACAGTAAATAAATAGGTTTAAAGTTTTGAGAGGGATTGAATCCCACTCTTTTCTCTTTAAGCCCTTGTAATTAAATACCCAGAGTCACCTGAAGAAATATGTATAGCTTCAGAGAATTGCTGCATTTCTCATCCTTAATGAGATATCATAAGGATGAGAGGTCCTTACTAGTAAGAGGTTTCCAAAAGCTGAAGGGTAATGGGAGACAGGACATGAAGGAATGCTATCCAGTCACCAGTGGATGAGAAAATTCACCTAAAATATCTAAAGGATGGCTTCCTCATGCTACCTACTATGATTAAAGATAGCAACTGCAGGTGCAGTGGCAATAATGGTGATCAGCACACTTGAGAAGCCAGGTCCTCAGGGTCCAGTGTTAAATAAAGACATGAGGTTTTTCTGGCACTTTGTTTTTGACAGCTGACAATTTTGCCTTGTCAACCTAAAGGAACAACAGGGAAACCTATATAAATCCGTGCAATAACAGCCATCTCCACTGTGAAACCTAAAAGATCAAACCCAGTGCCAGATGTAAGGCTTTAAACTAAAGAGAATGGAGCTTTGAATTAAAGCAGACTGAATTTCTCTAAACTCCAGCAGATTGCAAACCAGCAAGGTTATCAATCAGCAGAGCTGAGGATGGCTCTCTCAGAGCTGCTGCCATTTAACATAAAATGAACCATCAATGCTGTGTAGAAACAGTACTCCTGCTCTTTCACACTTCTTTGCAGGGGGAAACCTAAAACAAACTAAAAGTAATCCCACTTTTACATCAAGAACTTTAACCTACAAACTCATGGAATTACATAAAGCTGAAAATCCAATTTGAGACAACTTGAGAGCTTCAAATCACACTTGAATATGTTTTAAATTTAGACAATCTACCAGGAATATAATTTCAAATTTCAGATTCTCTTGTTTCTATAACTATCATCCATAATGGTGTGGCTGTAACTCAAAGTGCCCTGCATCTATTAGAAGACTGTAAAACAGAAAATGCACTCAGTACAAATACCAGGTGAGATGTTTTCTCTGCTGTTTCAACTATGTCATTAGTAATAAGAGAATTGCAAAATGTTAAACATTTATAACATAATTTTATGAAGTTCTCCATCAAATACCACAATAATAGCCTCCAGAAACATTGTCCTTTTGTAAAATTGTAACATCTTCAATCCCTACCTCTATGCAGGAGCTCAGATTTCATGTCCCTCCTTTCTTCCACTTTCCCCTCTAGCCTCTCATCCTGTTTCTTCCTGATGCACCCCATCCCAGGCTACCAGGCTCCTCTGAGTAGATGCAGCTGCAGTTTTTGTCAAAGGCATGTCTGGAAATTTGGGTGACCATGCAGACTCCTTCCCTCTTTAATATGTAACAGTCAATTGCTGTCTTTCATCTCTATCCCTTGATAGATATATGAAATTTGTATACTCATATCCTCCTCTCAGCTGACAGCAAATCACTGCCTATCATACCAACATATGGGAACAAGATGAATGTTCATTTAATCACCTAGCAAGATTCCTAGAACAGATTAATTCTGCTCTTGATCCTTTCATAGGATTGAAATGTGCTGGGAATGAGCCTTGCTAATGTGACCATTGATCTTGAACTAGATGGAAATGTATAGTGATTTGTACATCTCAGTGTTATCAAACTAATGAAAAAGCACACTAATTTTTTCATTAAAGAATTTAATTAGACTTCTACTTGCAGCTGAAGGCCAGTTTCCTTTCTTTTTCTAGATTTACAAAAAGAAAATAGTAACAATCCCAAGTCCAATAGACAAAAACAGAGAGCCATCTTTTCAGATCCATTTCATTATACAACGTTTGAATGCAGCTCATATCATACTGCACAAGCAGATTCTGCTGTTACAGCTGCCACTTTAAAAAACTCTTCATCTGCTTTATTGCATAGTTTAAGGTAAAAAGAATCAGTTAAAGAGCACTGAATTGAGCTGGATCAGTAGCTGTAAGTTTGGTAGTGCATGCAGAAGACAGCTAGAGCGTAAAAGGTTTTACTCAGTTTTTTCTCCTGATTTTTGACCCACCTTCATTACTTTTGATGACACACAGCTGGTTTGTCCCTTCTCTCAGGAGAGATAAGGGATTCTTGGTCCTGTTTTTTTCTGAAATAAAGACCTTGTGTCATGTAGTTTTTTTCTGGTCTGTATCCCAACAAACAATATTATGGACATGCTCCACACTCCTTTTGAGCTATCTGCACTCTTAATAAGACCATGCAAGTTTAGGATATGTGAATCTGCTGACAAGGAAAGTCTTATTTATTATCATATTAAGAAAAAGCCTGCAACAACTAATTTCATCTGCTAGACATAACTATGGCAAACTGGAAATACATCTTAGAAAGGGAAGGAGGCTAGAAAGGGGTTCTAGGATGCAGTGGAAGACTCACTTTTGCTGTTGTGTTACTCTTTCATCTTCCTGTTATCCCAGAGCTGTATTCCCACGAGGGATGAAAGCAACAGTGAGAGAAAAGAAATTTAAGTTAACACAGAAGATAGACATCAAATGCAGAATCCTCTTTTTAACTAGAGTGACTGAGATTCTAACACTGCTCTTACTCCGCATAAATTCTTCACAGTTTCTAAGTATATTCAACTCCTTTCACATTTTGTAGGCTATTGCTACATTCAAGAGAGGGTCTGAATCTTGGAATCTGCTCAAGAGACTAAGAACAAGAGTGCTTCCACCTTGCACGGTAGAAATCCTCACCGAGCTTGTCTCAGGAAAAAAATTTTAACACAACTTCAGCTAATCAGCAGAGATTCGGAACATCTCTGTGAGTAGTATGTTAGCCTTAGTGACCTAGTGGCAAGTAAACAAAGATGATCTTAGGGCCTGATATTACTGTGATGTAGATAACAAACAGAGATGAATATAGGTGTTCGTTTCTTAGTGAAAGCAAGAATATTTGGCACTTAGTTCAGATTTCCATATCTGGAGGAGAAAAGTGAAAGCTAAATCTGACCAAGAACTACAAAAATATCCTCAGGTCCAGATTTGCCAGGCATAACAACTTTCTCCTTGTTAACACTGCAAAGTGTGATACATTTGCCTATGATTTCTAGGCAACAATAAGCTCAGAGCAGGTCCAGCAGCTGCAGATCCACATAGCATGCCTGGTGTCCAGAAAACAAATGGCCACAGTCCCAAAGCACAGCAGATATGTGGTATGTTTAATTTATCTGGGACATGCTGGCCCTGCTTCACACTCTGTGCAATCAGTCTGCACTTCTACATATAAATAATACATTTTCTACACACTGTGTTATGGAGATGTTTCCTGTATGCACGGTGAATTTTGTAAGACCCAAATTCACATCCTTTTCCCAGTCTGAGAGCAGCTGCTACCATGGCTAAAACACCTCAGAAGCTCTTTGCTCCAAGCGATGAAGCCATGGGATATCACGTAAAGGACATTTCTACCCTCCTAGTGAAGCTGTAATTTTGCACATTGAGGAGGAAAACACTGCAAGATGCCAGATAGAGAGAAGTGGAAACTTCACGCAGAGTTTAAGCCACAGACTTGGACAAGGGCAACTAAACTCAAAGTGCAACTCCCTCTAAGCTTCATACATGTGACATTACACGCAGTGGATGAAGACAAGAAGTGTCTGGGAGCTGGAAGGAGGCTTCTGTGCCTTTCACCTTGTGAAGCAAGGCTCTGATCTCAGGCTATTATGCCAAAGACACTCATCATCACTACACAAATACTGTTCCCTATAGACTGCATGAGAAAACAGATGCCTAAAATAGGTGAGTGGTATTTTCCCTCTGCACATATCAGAGAGATCCTTCTCATTCTCTTGACTAGGTAGGGTGCTTGCTTTAGGAGGCATTTAGGTGAAATAGTGCTCCAGTTTGCTTCACATCATGTATCTGGGTAGGTAAACAGGATTGCAGATGTAGTTTCAAACTCTCTCCCTTTGTACAGGCTCTTCTCATATCACCAGAGATCTTAGAGCAGCATAACTGAAGCAGGTGGCAGATCTAAAAGGAATTAGCATATGTAAATAATAAATATTGAAATAATAAATATTGAGAAAAAATTGTCTGCTTGTGCAAATTAGTCTACTAATCTTCCTTTTTTTATTATTCATTTTAACCTGCTCTCACATATCACATGCTTTGTCCTACCCAAATAAGATTTCACATATCATGGTAAGATGGATGCAGAGCCTTCTCATGTAATCTGAATGACAATATGACTTGCTCTCTTCAATGTCTTTTACATGACAAGTGAAATTGCAACCCTAAAGCATCTACAAGGGAGGGAGATGATATTTTTTGTCTTACCAATTGAAGGAACCACAACTAATATTTAGTTAATATTTACATAGTGCTTTGATGCTCTGAAGTGCTAAATTAGTGCGGCACTGCAACGCTTCCATGAGGCCTATTCAAGCAATTTTAGCTAATCTATCTTCACTATTTAACAGCTAGTAACTCTCTTCACTCGTATGGTAACACTAGCTTCTATTCGACCAGCGCAGAGAATTTGGAAAGTTTGTATGTCACATGGATATAGAAGCAAGCTTGAATCACAACAGTGCTGACTCTTTGCTTCTAAAGAACCAGCATTCAGTAATTTCTTGATAACTAAGAATACATAGAGCTGCACTTTTCTTGCTGATTTTATTTGCAGTCAGTTCTTAATCCCTTGCATGCTGATGTTCTTATTTAACAGAATAGTGACTGTGGCATCAATCCCTGACACTTAGGGTTCCAGCTAGCAATGACATTTACTGCAGTATCTTTAAGGAAATTAATAGCCTCAGGTTGTGCATTTCAGGCAATAAAACCTTAGCAACATGAGATTTCTAGCATGAACATTTTCTATTCCTGAGGAAAAAAATTACGATTTGCATTTGCATTAACATTCTGAAGTTTCTAAGTGGTGTTTACAAGGTATGGATAAGTAATACATGTACTCACTTTTCAGATTTTCTCAATGACTGTTAGACCATAACTAAGTTACATTAACTCCAGTCTTAATTCTTTCCTGAAAAAAACCTTGTGATTGCAATGGAATTTCCATTATTTTGCCAATCCATTAGAAACCAAACTGAGATAATAAATGATAAGTATATCTCTCCTTGAAGCATCACTTATGTGTAAATTCTCTGTGAAGGCTTTTGATGGTTCACAGGAAGAGGCAAAAATCAGTTTCCTGACATGCAGGGGAAATGCTGAGCTATCCACTAGTGGAAATATGTTTCATGGACCCTCACGTAACCCTTTCCACATGCAGCAGGAGAAGGGAAAACTTCTGGAAGGAGCCTTCTTTGCGCTAGTGCTCACGTATCACTGCAAGATCAATCAAACTCTTGGACACTGAAGCTTGACACTGCCTTGGAAACTTATCTTCCCTTTTCCATAACCCATGGAAGGTACAGCATGAAGGGAGGGCCAATAGGAGATTAAATAGATTTGATACTTAGCAAGTAATTATATGACATCACTTCTAGTGCCTGGTGCGACCTGGGATTCCACATCTATGTATTGTGTTATGAAGCCCATCATCTGTTATAGCATTCAGCCCCACTGTCTCAGCTTGCATTCTAACAGAATTGAGAGGAAGATCTTCAAAAAGGAGTAATCAAAGCATCAAAATTTACCAATTTTTTTCCTGTGCATTAAAATCTTAGGGTTGATAGAAGTTCTGATAAAGTATTTTTATTCCTGTTTAAAGCATTCACTTTGTTTTTCCACATGGGTTCATACCTGTCTAGTATGGGATATTCTTCCCCAGCAGCCTTTCTCTTGGTGAAGGCTGGTACAGAGTCTCCTTTCTCTTCCCAGAACACACCTGTAAGTCCTACAGACAGGTTCAAATCCAGCTGAATGGTGAGTTTACGTTCAGAAGTTAAGGACAACCAGACAGTGATCATGTAAACCTAATTCTTTAGGAATCAAGCTAAGAATCTTAGTATTATTTAAAGTTGCACAAAATCCCTTGAAAATATGAATACTATCAACCAATTGAAGTCCTTCTATGAGTCAACACAAATCTAAAAGGAATGGTTGGGAACTTTGTTTAGGCAGTTGTGTTAGCAGGAAAAAAAATGCAAACCAACAACCTTTTCCCTCACAAATTTCCAATAAACTCTTCTTTCCTCTTCAGATGACCTTATTGTGAAGCACAAAATGTCTAACTTTATTTCAATCTCTTCTGTAGTGCACTCATGCATTCAGAGGAGAAGAAATTATCTTTGGTCCTCTGAAAATAGAAAGTGTTAGGATAAGTACAGCAAATGGAATTGATTGCAATATAAAATTTGAGCTCCTCTTTTACCTGAAGAATATACTAGCTATTTATAATAGAAGCCAGTGTCTTAACTTGTATTTACAATGATTGGAAAAAAATTGATTTTCAGAGGACTTCATAATTAAGCATTAATAGTAGTGGTTTTCTTGTAACTAAAAATTAAATAAACATATTGCCACATCTGGGAACATTCTGAAGGCAGTTAATGTTTTATGTGTAGTTGGTGATGATGTAGGTAATAAAATTTACATATGAAAAATCATTTAGATGTTTTGATACTTTTCAAGTTTCTGCTTAGGTGTTCAGCTATCCAACACTACATGCTCACCAGCAGAAGACAAATTTTGATCATCAGTCCCAAGTGATGGAATTGTGCTCTATCACTTTATTCTCTGCAATATCTGAAACACTGTTATGGGTAGAATTCAGTAATCACACTACTAATTCATTAATTATTATGGTGTCATTAATTCCACCAACATGACTGTGACATTCAAAGAAATGTCATTTCAGAGACTTCACAATTCTGCAACAGATCACAAGTTGGAGACAGTTGTTTCCTGAAAATGTCAAATTTCCTGTTTCTGCAACATATTGTAGCAGACTGAACTCTGGTGCTGGAGCTGGGAAAACCTAGCCTGTTCCTCATGCTTGGGAAGAAAGAAAACCCCTGCTAGAAACAGCTAGACGCTTGTTTGATAATCTGTAAAACGTTGTCACAGTTATTAGCTTTTTTGAAATAGAGAAGAAATGTCTGGTTTGGAACTGAAGATTTCATAACCAGGAAAGATTTCTTGGATGAAACACATCTGGACTGACTGCATTCAGTACTTTTTGTTCTAATAATTCTACTTTTTTTGGTTGAATATGAACTTTTATGTTAATATCCCTTTTTTTCTATATGGGTCAGAGAGTTGGATGCCTATCTAATGAAATAATTGAGTGTAAAGGCCTGTAAGAAGACTATAACAGTGCTCTTCAGTTGTTCCCTCCTTTCTTCTGCAATGATAGGATACAATAAACTTATGACTTGCTTAGAGATCCATGTATCTGCTATGGCCTTTGCCTGCCTCTGCAGCCACCAGACAAGTATTGTCTGACACCTTTGTGCCCACTAGGTACGGTGCCAGAAACAGCAATGAAACTTAGAAATGGATCAAGAATTGACATGTTGCTCTTCCACACTTCTCTTAGAAAAAAAAGAAAAATAAAAATAAAAGAGGGAAAGAAAAAAGTTGCCTATTAGTAAAATAGTGAAGGGAAATAACTAGATAGTAATCAGTAAGCATCACTCAGTTCTTGAGACCTCTCCAGCCTTTATTCGATGGCTATTAGCTTTGGAGTCAAATGTTTTAAAGCTGTGGAAAGGAGGATAAACTTGCCCCAAAGTTTTCTCCAATGTTTCTGTTCTCCCTTGGAAAAACATTTTTATAGACTGGGGGACTCAAGTCTTAAAATAACAATGCTTACAATGGAAAGAAACTCTGTATTTCTTCATAATCTATCCAACACTAAGGTCTCTATCCAGAAAGTATTAAGTTTTTTTCCATCTTGTAACAAAATGTAGAAGATAACTGTTTAAATACTGTACCATTTTTATACTGAAAATAAGAAGACCTTGGAAATACAGAAAGAATCTCTCTTGTGACATCCTAAAGAAGCAGGGAAATAAAAGAATAGGATTTAAGCTAAGGATTTAGTTAAAATAAGAGACCATCATATAGCGACCACATGAATGAGCAGCATTAGTCTGACTGGACTTGCCTTATGTCCTGCAATTCATGCTTATGAAAGCTATCATACTTTTTCAGATGGTTATACATCTCTATACATTTAACATGCTTCTTCCTTCTCTCCTACATCATACCAAGACATCTTCTTCCCTAGAGTTTTTCTGACCTTGAAGATACACAATTTCTTACATCAATGTCTTTTGATCCTGAGCAGCATCTGTCAAGCTAAACAAGTTAAGCTCCATCAATCTGACACAGCAGCTCTAGTTTTTCAGATAACATGGGATTTCATTCATTCTGAAAAATGGGATTATACCTAACACAGTTTTGCATCAAGCTAAAAAAAAAGAGCTCAAATACATCAGTTATTTTCTCCTTTTGACAATGCAATTGAGCAACGGGCTTATAAATTTTACAGATATGGATCTCTTGGGGCCTGACCACTGAAGACAAAGAAATATCCTGTAATATCTTTAGGTCTTGAGCTCTTGGGGCAGATATCTAACCTTTTCTATATTTTTCCCTTCAAAAGGGGATATTCCCTGCGTAGATGCTTTTTAATATCAATAAATAACAGGTTGGTTGTATAGTTCTGCATGTGTATGCAGCTGACATACTAATCAGGAAGATAATAAGCAAAATACTAGTCTGAATTTGAGTGATTCCGAAGAATGAAATAAATGAGCTTTAAATTTGTGTGTCACTGCTAGTAGTAACTCAATAACAGCTGAAAGGAAGACAACTTTTACAGCAATACACATAGCTAGGGTCAGAGCCCATCAATACATGGAAGTGGTGAGGGGAAGATAACAACTTGAGCAATATAACATTTGAATGCTGATTGAAAATGAATGAGAGTCAGTTCATGTCCAGAATGCTTAGTAGCTACCTAACTAGGATGGATAATGATGAATAAATTGTAGGAATTAAACATATATGACTACTGTCTCCCTCACATGTCTCTGCTCTAATAGAGTACACAGGTTTGGGTCGACTGTTTATGCCTTCCTAAATCTATTTTCAATTGTTGCAGTTAAGAGGGATCATATTCAATTCTATTATGATTACTTATTTCTGGGAATATACTCTGTAAAACTACAGCCAGTTTAACATGCATCATCTTATCTGCTTACCAACAGAGTTTTCCTTGAACATGTTGGTCCATTGTTCATGTCTATATGTGGACTTACACCCAGCTTGGGCTCACTTGCACCTTGGATTCACACCCAGCTTGGGCTCAGCTTGGACCCAGTTCAAGAAATCTGTGTTTTCTCTTAGACCGCCTGGTTGATGTTTGCTACCTGTGGGAGTATGTCTTCTCCACCAGAGGAGTTTTCATGATGACTACCTGCCATGGATCAATGAAACAGAGCACAGGAAGATTCCCTGAGGCTAATATACCATTTGGGAATGTGGTCACTGTGCTGGTTTGAGCTGAAGTAGAGTTAACTTTCTTCACAGTGGCTAGTATGGGGCTATGTTTGGGTTACTTCAGCTCAAACCAGCACAGTCACTCTTCTTCAGACAAAACAAAATGACTCTTTAGTCTCTCCCTTATCATGTGATATCTCATGCATCCACTGCATAGACAAAGTGCAAACATCCTCTCTCTTGTCTAGACACATCTGGTGCTACAAAGAAACCAGTATGTATATCAGGGCATACACATGGCCAATAGCCTATGTATATTTACTTCACACAAATGGATGTGCATTATTCACCTGATGGCATGTAACTTTGGGGAATGTACTTTCACTCATAGGATGAAGGATGAACAAACTCCTTGGGTCCTGACCATGTTTGAAGGCTTTTGGGGAAGAAAAAAGCATGAAATAGGCTGAAGGCTAGAAAAAAAGTGTGTTAGTGAATGACATCTTGCTGGGAAACCAGGTTTATGCTCATGATCTACACTGTGGAGTAATTCCTACAAACAAGAGTACCATAGTACCATGGAAATTAAAAACCAAATGCAAATAATTAGTTCATGTCAACTTTTCATCAGCATTTTTTTAGCATTTGCAGAGTTCAGAAATACATTTTCATGCATATAAATAAATACAGCTAAATAAGCCTATGTACTCATCAAGCTATTCTTTTACAGGACAAGGAGAAAAAGAACAAAAGAAACTGCTAGTAACTACAGGCAACTCCAGCTAACAAAGAAAATAGGGTTCTATCCCTCTGCTCCCTGTACTGCCTTCCTACCCAATCTAAAACTCAACCTGCTGCCATGTGGCAGGATCCACAGATATCTCAGTTACTCTCTGTACTGTCATGTAAGGCCAAAGTGGACCCTTATGGGACCCAAATGCACAGTTTTTTCTAGACATGTATTAAAGAAGTTACTTTAGTGTGAAGAATGCTTTTTATGAAAATGTACAAGTTAGGTAAGTCTTTCATGCGCTTCCTAATAACTGTTGGGCACCTGAAAACACCTAAATGCTTTTGTGCACCCCTGTACTTGCCTTTTTTTGTTGTTACTATTTTTCAAGGTATTTCAGGATCTATTTACACATCCACATAACAGAAGGCCAGGTAATTGCTTCAGCACTGGACTCCTGATTGTCCACACTACCTAAGTGCTAGGCACTTCCACCTAGATTAACTCATCTCAGCTTTTCTCAACATAGTACAGTCTAGGGATTCCTCAAGAAGGCAGCATATGTACGACTACCTCAGTCAACTTATATGACTTCACATACTCTCTAGTCACACCTGAGGACATAAACAATTCACTGTGATTCATGCCATGACAACACTTCTGTGATGGGCTGCAATACAGTCATCACATTATCTCAGACATCTGAAAGTGAACTAAAATACATTCACATAACATGTCAGTTATGACATAGCATCACCAAAGGACATCCCTGGCCAAGGGCTATGTCATGCAAAGGTAGCTATTCTATGTATCATCTGCCTCAAGGCCAGAGCAAGGTCACTGTTTTATCATTTAGTTTTATTGTTATGGACAAAATCAGAAAGTGCCTGATGCAACACATCTAATCTTCTTCTACTACCAGTTTTCAGATGTTTAGTCCAGAAGTTTCAACTTTCACTTCATCTGCTGATACACTACTAACCACTCCATAAACAGTTCCAGAAGCCAAAATACTCATTGCAACAAAGAACCAAAAGCCTATTGGATTATACTAACACAGTAGGAGCAGGATCCTACAAATGTAGTCACAAACAAATAACTTTGGCTCATTTTCAATATACCATTAAAACAAATAGTGAACCATGGCTTACATTATTTAATTGCTTTCAAAAGGCTCTCAGGCATGATGTTGACAAATGTTACACAGGACCTTTGTAATAAAAAGTTATTGTTAATGTTTTATTAAATATTTCAAAGGTGTTCATCAATGAGATTAAGTATTTCAATGGTAATAGGTAATTTATTTGTTCTGAAGATAGTTTAGTTTGACTGCATTTTAATTTCAAGCTCTTGTCAGCCATTGATTTCCTTGGGATACCAATAAGATAAATAAAGCTGTTAACTAAATGAGACTACTTATAAATCAAACTGTGTGCAAGAAACTGCAGGCTTTTTGTGTTTGCTACCAAACATTGTCAGTATTAGAAAAAGAATCTCTATGAGGCTTGATTCTGACAAACACTAACTAGAATTTAAATAAGGAGATAAACAATAGCTCCCAGAGAAGGAGCTTTTCTGTAGCAAAAGGGAATGAATGGAAATGTTTGATTTTGGTTACTTCTAAATAATAATGATTTGTATCATGGGAGATTTATTTAAACATGTTTGCTGGACAAGATACACCACATATTTGCATTGGTGAAGAGATGGCATCTGCCATTCTTATATTGATTTATATATATATTATTCTCCACTTTTTTTCCCAGCTTTTACTGGCACAGTGAACAGAGTAACAGAGGTTCATAATAGGGGTTACTTTTTATAATTAGAGGTGGAAATAAATCTTCTGTGGAATAAACCACAGAAAATAATAAGAATTGTTTTCAGAAAGCTGAAAACATTTGATTGCTTTGGAAAAAAAAATCTGTGTATTTGAAAAGAATAACAGGATAGTCAAGCAAGTCATGTTTTACTACTGCAGTCTAAGAGCCTTTTGGGCTTCCAGCAGAGAAGGCATTTATGAATCATCAATGTATTATTTGTGGAAGTGAAAGAGAAAAAGTACTTTTGTCTAGAGACAATAGTCTTGATTATGGTGGTTTTGAAGTAATAAAAGTATATGCAAGTCTAGAATATATTTTTGCCTTTTTTACTACAGACACCATTTTAGAATCCCAATTTACTGCTTACAAATATTATTTGCATATATCAGTTCAATAAACAGGCATCTGCCTCCTAAATCTGCCTGGTACTTTGGAGGTGCCAAATGAAGCTTTTAGAACTGGTAAATATATGGTTATTATACTTACAAGATCCATAACATGCCAGGTTCTCAGACTTCATAAGATTTCCCCCTTGTGAATAATTGCTTTTAAAGCGGAGGTCAGGAATTGAAGCCAGAAATGAATTGATGTTGGCTATAGTTTGTAAACAAGACTCCCTTGCCATCCTAACTTGACTGTCCCTGTTTTTATTTCCTTTGGCCAGCTTTTAATTTTGTTCAGTTAAAGTAACTACAGAGAAATTAAAAGACTGATTGGGTTTGGGGAGACATATTTCCTCACAGAAATCCAGCATGTTAAGAAAAGAGTCCAGGGCATTCAAAATTTCTCTTTGTAAGATATTATTACAGCATTTTATGTAATTAGAAAATTCAGAAATAGCCATCTATAAAATACTGTCCTCTTTAAATTTACTCATCTTAGCCACAGAATCATAGAATTTTAGAATCATAGAATGGTTTGAGTTGGAAGGGACTTTAAAGATCATCGAGTTCCAATCCCCTTGCCATGGGCAGGGACATCTTCCACTAGACCAGGTCATTCAGAGCCTCACCCAACCTGGCCTTAAACATGTCCAGGAATGGGGAGTCCACAAGCACTCTGGGCAACCTGTTCCAGTGCCTCACCACCCCCACAGTAAAGAATTTCTTTCTAATACCCAATCTAAACTTACCCTCTTTCAGTTTTAGGCTATTCTCCCTTGTTCTGGCACTACATGATCTTGTGAAAAGTCCCTCTTTAGCCTTCTTGTAAGCACCCTTTAGGTAGTAGAAAGCTTCTTGAAGGTGTCCCCAAAGCCTTCTCTTTTCCAGGCTGAGGAGCCCCAACTCTCCCAGCCTGTCTTCACAGGAGAGGTGTTCCAGTCTTCTGATTGTCTTCATGACCTGCTTTGGACTTGTTCAAATAGGTACATATCTTTCTTTTCCTGAGGACCCCAGGCCTGGATGCAGTACTCTAAGTGATGTCTCAAATGAGTGGAGTAGTGGGGCAGAATCACCTCCCCAGACCTGCTGGCCACACTCCTTTTGATGCAGCTCAGGATATGGTTGGCTTTCCGGGCTGTGAGTGCACATTGCTGAGCCATAGTGAGCTTTTCACCCACAAACACCCCCAAGTCTTTCTCCCCAGGGCTAGTCTCGATCCATTCTCTGCCCAGGCTGTGCTTGTGCTGATCTGTTCCATACCGATCTATTGCCTAGATTTTTTTAAGAAAACTGTCGTTACAGAACATAATAAAAAAAGCCACCTTTCATTTTCTGTTCCCGGTCTTTTAGGCAAAACTAAATCATTGAGGAAACAATGACTCCAGGAAGTAGTGATTTTCATTCCAACGGAAGGAAACAAAAATATCTGGATCAAACAAATGGTTGTACACACGCAAAATCTTATGAGAAAAAAAGAAATATGCTGTGCATATGGAACTAAGAATACCTTGTTTATCCCATCAGGATTTTAACAATGTGGTTATCCAAATCATTAGTCCAGCTTTGACACTATCATATCCCATCATATCATCATATCATAGAATTTAAGGGTTGGACTCGCTGTACAATAAAAGTTACTATTATTTACTTCTTTCCCCTGAAACTATGCTTGTTCTTCCAGTGTCACTTTGGGTTGGGTTGACTGCCAATCTTTCTCCAGCAGCAAGGAGTGCATTTTACAGCATGTCACTGGGGAGGTCTGATGCCCATGTTAGTGGGATCCTTTCCTCTTCAGTCTTGGTGGCCAGTTGGGGTTATTTTTATACATTTTTTTACAAGATCAGATTTCAGCTAAAGATTGAAATTTGTCCAGCAGCATCTGTTAGTCCTATATAACACAAAAGGATGTTAACATGTCCCATGATGACAAGGTTTGACAGGCTTTGTCAGACCTTTCCACATGCAGTATTCCCAGACATGAAGCTACAAGTGGTCAGGCAAAAGTCACTTGACCACTAGACAAAATATGTCAATGTTTTTTGTATAACAAAGTATTAGAATCCATAAGTTGAGAAAGGATTTTTCATTACACAGAGACTTCAGAAATAATTAGTTTTGCAATGACTTGTTGCAGTTCAAAGATTAAGGTTATGGAAAACTACTTTAGAACTTTTTTACAGGGGCAGTGAAGAAATTTAAGCAGGCCTATTGCCTCCCTTTATTTTAATATTATTACTTCTTGCATCAATTTTCCACACTGGATTCTGAGAATTCAGTGGTCTACATCTACTTACAGGATCTCTTGCTGACATAAAGACAGATTTCTATGCTATGCTCCAATGAATAACTTTAATCATATAAGACAGTGTTGTTTGGTAGATCTGTGATTAAAGTTGATAGGAAATTCTACAGTGTAGATGCATTTTGTTATAAAATGCCCATTTATCAAAGTAAAATCTATTTAAATAAAGTGTTTTGATAAAATATTTTTGGAAAATATTTGACATTTAAATCCCCAAAATTACTATTTTTAATTTGAAAAGTATTTTCTTTTACAACTATAGTGGGTCATATTGAAAGAAACCACAAATGAATTATTTTTAAAAGTAATGAAAAAGAGCAATGAAAATAATAATTAAAAAAGAAGTGTTGATTGATATTTGATGAGTATTTTAAGATTGCTGATTCATGAACTTCTTTTTGCATTTTGAATATTTAATCCCCATTGAGAATGGGAACTTCCTGTAATGAGAAAACATTTTTGTCCAAGTTCTATTAGTGAGTGTCCACTGGGAAATTACAGTAAAAGCTGAGATATGTTGCCTACTGAACTTTGTAATTCTATGTGTATATAAAACAAAATGTCTATGGAAAGATGCTTTCTTAATTTAGTTATTACTAAAATTTTAACTACTTGCTTTTCTCATCACAAGAAGTAACCCAGTCAAACCATGTCACTTTAGCTGACAGTGATCAGCTTTTCTGCTTTCTGCCATCTGCTGCAGGAATTCTGATTCATCTCTTGGTTTGAGTCACAGGGTTTATGCACAAGCACTTTCTTAATCTGCTTTCACTGCATAGGTGTTGCAAATGATGCCATACATGCATGCAAAATCCTGTTTCTCCAACAGTTGAAGTGAAGTGACATCATCTACCTGGACTTGTGCAAAGTGCTTGACATTATCCCACATGACATCCTTGTCTCTAAACAAGAGACACAAGGATTTGACAGATGGACCATTTGGTAGATAAGAAATTATGTGGGGGTGGTCATACTCAAAGGGTTGTGGACAAGGGCTCAGTGTCCAAAAGGAGACCAGTGACAAGTGGCATGCCTCAGGGATTGGTACTGGGACTGGCACTGTTTAACATCTTTGTCAGTGCCATGGACAGTGGGATTGGGTGCACCCTCAGAAAGGCTGCAGACCACACCAATCTGAGTGGTATGGCTGACACACCTAAAAGATGGGATGTCATCCAAGAAGGACCTGGACAAGCCTGAAAAGTGGGCCTGTGTCAGACTCCTAAGGTTCAACAAGGCCAAGCACAAGGTGCTGCACCTGGGTCAGTATCAATACAGGCTGAGGGACTGAGAGCAGCCCTGCCGAGAAGGACTTGGGGTGCCGGTGAATGAGGGGATGGACATGACACAGCAATGTGTGCTTGCAGCCCAGAAAGTCAACCATATCCTGGGCTGCAGGACAGAGGAACACAGTTTTGATTGCATACATGCCTATAGTTTCTTTACTTAGACTGTAATGTATTTTGAACACTGCAAACAGTTTACCATGTTTATCTCATTCTTTGATGCTTTGTTGAATGAAGTTGACAGACCTGGAATATGCTGCCCAGCAGACATTTAATGGTTTCAAGTGAGCTGGTGACATGCAGATTGTAGTGGGTTTGTGTGGCCAGGTTTTGGCTCCCACATCTGGCAGAACCAATGCCAGTGGCTCCAGGACAGACCCATCACTGTGACAAGGCTGAGCCAATGAGTGGTGTCAGAAACACCTCTGTGACAACATATTTAAGACGGAAAAAAGTTCTTGCACAGAGATAATTGTTATCAGAAAAGAGTGAGAATATGTGAGAGGAACAACTATGCAGACGCCAAGGTCAGTGGAGAAGGAGGGGTAGGACATACTTGATGTGCTGGAGCTGAGGGTCCCCTGCAGCCTATGGTGAAGACCATGGTGAAGCAGCTGTGCCCCTGCAGCCCATGGAGGTTAACAGGGTGCAGAGATCCACCTGCAGCCCGTGGAAGAGACCCACACTGGAGCAGGTGGATTCCAGAAGGAGGCTGTGAACCCATGGAGAGCCCTTGCTGGAGCAGGCTCCTGGCAGGGACCTGTGGAACCATGGAGAGAGGAGACCCACACTGGAGCAGGATTCCTGGTAGGACTTGTGATTCTGTGGGAGACCCATGCTGGAGCAGGCTGTCCTTGAGGGATTGGACTGCACCCTGTGGAGAGTGACCCACACTAGAGCAGTTCTTGGAGAGCTATAGCCTGTGGGAAGGACTCACATTGGAAAAGTTCATACAGAGCTGTGTCCCATGGGAGGGACCCCATGCTGGAGCAGTGGCAGAAACAATGTGTGATAATCTAACAGTAGCCCCCACTCCCCATCTCCCTGCACCACTGTGCACCACAGCCAGGGTCAACCTGCTTCACAGGTGGAGAAAAGGAGCAGACTGCCCAAGCCTTCAAATTCTGCCCACAGAAGTACCTGGACTTGAGCAGGTTTATAAGGAGGGGGCTTACTCTTCTTGGGACAAAGGTCAGCAACTACGGGGAGAAGGTTTGCCAGATTAGGCCAGTTTGGGAAGCAACTCTGATCTTTAACAGTCAAGGTTAGCAAGCTACAAAAAATGCTTCTAGTGAAGTTCTGTTCCAACCTAAGATGCACAAATAAAAAAGTGCTCTTGCTCATATGTAAGTGTTTTAAAACAAGTGAAATTTATTCTGCACCTCTGATGAGGTATCCCATCATTCTTTGACTCAAAACTAGTCTCCTATGTCTCTTCAGTAATTAACGTAAGTGCCAAGTAATCTTTTCCCCTATCTGATAAAAGTCAAGTAGCTTTATTTAAATGCCAGCAATCATCCTGCTTCCTGCTATCTCCTTCCTCACAACACATCCTGTCTCCCCTAATGCAAAATGTCAGTCAAGAGTTCTGCATCTAGCATAACTACTTTGTATTTCTTCATTGCACTGGGAGTTCTCCACTCTCCCCTCTTTCTCTTGGAGAATGAGCTTTTATTTGGTAAAAATAATTTAAATAACCCTTGTTTGTCTTACTAGGTGGTGAATAAATTTAATCTGTTCTACTCTTCTACAGAACCAGAGGCCCCATTGACCTTATGCTTCTTTGGACAGCAGTGTGAAGATGAGGAGATAGGTATCCAGACATGATGTCTTTCTCATGGTTTGAATACATATGCTAATATATATGCTCCTTTGGCTTCTCTCAAAACAATGAATTCTCTCTCTGACCCTTGCTCACCTTTTCATGTGCATTCACAAATCTTCCTGCAGGGAAGGCACACAAAATATAATTGTTCCAGTCTCTGATATTTCAGAAGGATACATGAAGTCTGGGCCCTTACATTTTTTATTTTGAGAGATAGGAGCCATCTGTCTCATAGCTGTGTGTGCATGACCTATGCCAAAATAGGTCCTATTGCATTCCAAGCAAATGAGTGCACTCTCTAACTCTTAAAAAGTGATCACGGCCATTACTTATCACCATCATCTTCCCCATGAGAGAATATATTTTATCCTTCAGAAATAAATAGACCATGGTCTCAAACACCAATCTGACTATGGCATTATCTAGCACAGCTCATAGCAAAAGAACTGCAAGCAGCTGAGCTGTGCTGATGCTGATTTAGGACTGAATTCTATTTCACGTGCTGACTTTCTCCAATGGATTTTTATTCAAAATATATTCATCCTCAACAATTCTACACCATGCAGAGATATCTCGAACTGCTTTTTCTGGAAAGAGTAACCTCGAAATTTGAATTGGGGTGAGTGGTCACCCCTGAGCTAGTTTTCATCTGCTACTTTTGTATCTTGGGCTACTGACTCTGTATCACCAGTAGAGCTGTGCAGACAGAGGCAGCACAGCTCTGCCCAGTGTTGAATGCACAATGCAGACAACAGACCAAATGCAAGCAGCACACAACATTGCCCATGATGTACTATTACCTGCTCCTTGTTGCTGGCCATGCACCAAATGTTAGATGGAGGTGGAGAGTAGTTATTAAACTGTAGGACCACATCATTCAAGAGACCTCTGAAAAAGGAAAATCTGAAAAAACAGTAATAATTATTCTAATTGCCCTTGTCAAAATTGTATTCAGCCTCTAATATACACGTTTGCTCTAGCACATAGGCTTCTTTGGCTGTGTAAGGAGCACTGCATTTCTTTAAAATGCAAACTTTCTATAGTTATAATTACTACAATCATGCTCCACAGAACAGTTGTGTGACTATTAAAACGCCTTCATAAATGCAGTTTTACAAAAATACTTTTCACTGAAGTACACCTAAACCTATCCCTTTTAAAAATCTAATATGTGATCTAATTTGTAGCTAATATGTGTCTAATATGTTCTTCAAATTTGTTGTCAAATGTCCACAATATACCAAAAAGACAGGGGACTGGAGTACATCAAGAAAAAAATATATGCCACACATAATTTAAATTGAAAGGCCACACTAGAATACCAAATTACTTTTTTTTTTTTCATGGTGAATATTTACAGTGCTTAAATCTCACCTCATTCCTGGTAGTAAGTCATTAAGGGAGAGCAAAGCAACTTTGAAGGCTTTGGAAGGGCTCACACATGGCACTTAGAGGGGAACTGGATCAAGCCAGTGAATGGCAGATAATACCTCAGGTGGAAATTAAACTCTCTAAATAGTACCTGCAGAGAATTTCTAAAAAACATTTAACTGGTAACATTTTGATCACAAATGTCCAGAGCTTCCAGAGGTTTTGCAAACATCAAAACCAGTATTTCCCAAAGATGCACAAAGATAATTTCACACTACTGGGAATCAAAGAGCATGTGGTGAGACGAAAAATCTGGTTTTATGAACCCTAACAGGTTTATCTCATAGTTTTGTCTACGAAACCAGAAGGAAAGAGTTAAGCAATTTTTCTCCATTTCAGTGTTGTTGATATAGATGGAAGGAATAAGCAATTCACAGAGTTCTGCATCAAAAAAATATTCATATAAGTTACTTCTAAGAATATCTGGAACTGATTGATCACAACCAGCATTTGCTTGACACATTTAATAATGCGCAGCATATACCTATAAAATATCTTTGATTAAACTGAGTTTCAAATTTAAGAGACATTAATAACTGTGATTAAATGTTAAAGGATGTAATTTTATTTTTACAAATAGTTTAGAAATATAAAACCCTGGCAACTGAAGCACTTACTTGAAGAAGAGTTTTGGTTTAGCTTTCATCAGTTCTATGAAATTTTCCATTATATGACTTGCTGAAAGATGCATGATATGATCTGAATGACTGGTGATTGATGTGTCCCAGGGAGCACAATTTCAACTGTTCCATATGAAATACCTGTCTATCTACCACGGACCAACACAGTCCAGCAATTTCCCAACCAACCACAAGCCTGGACTAGTATTATAGAGGTGAATTCTTAACTTACTGAAATTTTATTTTCTTTTAATACAGGATTCCCAATGGTAAAAAAACATTA
Source organism: Acanthisitta chloris (assembly GCF_000695815.1). NCBI lineage: Eukaryota > Metazoa > Chordata > Aves > Passeriformes > Acanthisittidae > Acanthisitta > Acanthisitta chloris. The sequence continues at coordinate 80,335 of NW_008690716.1, read as the reverse complement.
CAAAGATTCTTATGAAAGTCTGAAGTAATCTTTCTTACCACTTCAACCTCTACTATATGTAATAGAGAAAAAGGACAGCTGAGAAAAAATAATGAATATTATGTTCCTTTCCAAAACTAGCAACAAATGTAAGGCAGAAAATCTACAAGGTAGTGTTTGGGGAACAATATAGAATATTGAAAACATGAGAGTTTTACACTGGCCACCTAAACTAAGTTAAGAACTGTGCTCTTCAAGAAGTACATGACAAGCTCATATGCTCATGTAAGTACAACAAATTTTTCTTCTTCTGGTTCCACACTTTGATGAGCAAATTTCCTAATCACTCATGTTTGTATTGCATTTTCCATCTCAATAAATGCCCACATACATCAGAAAACAAGACCATATGCTACCAAAATAGCATATGAATATGTTTTGAAAACAAACATTTTTTTTCTGGAGTGAAAGATTGAGATTGAATTCACATTACAGTTTTCCAGTTGCAATTTTGTAAGCTAGAACATGGTAGATATACACCCAGTAAACAGTTTCCTTCTGCCTGCAGGTCCACTGTCTATGGTACTCTTTTGTCAGCAAAGCTCCATAGCTTAGCCTCCATCCTTTGGAAGGGTGGTATCAATCCACCAGCAGGAAATAGTTCCTTTGTCAGCTTACAGTGGTTCTCCACCATGGGGCTAAGACTTGATGAGGACTAGTGTAATGGAGCTCAGCCCCAAGCATGGAAATTTCCAGTCCTGAAGTAATTGACTTAATAAGTTGCAAGCTGGTGACATTTTGAGAGGCTCAGGTAAGGAGGGGATCAGAGCAAAAGCTGGAATTCAGCCTCTTATTGCAGAGCATATTGTCTATTTGCATTACAAAAATAGGCTCTTACAAATACCTTCTTCCACTGAGCTCATACAGAAAAATCCAGAGATTGACTGGTATAAAGTATCACAATGTAATTATTAATCTTGAAACTGACATCATTATTAGAAGTAAGATGAAAATTTTTACTTGAGAGGAAAAACTATATATCAATATATATTGTAAAATCTTCATCACTGACTTCTTTTAAAATTGAGACTGCATGTTTATCCAAAAGATATGCTCCAGTTCTAGTAGAAATGAATTAAAAATCTTGTGGGCTGTGTTACACAGGTCAGAGTCTGTAATGGCAAATGTCCTTTTACAATCAGTTAATCTACTACTTCAATTTTGTACTATCCATTTAATATAAGTTCTTGAATCCAAAGGACAGAGTCACAATGAGTGATTTTAGATTCCTTTGAAGACTAGAAGAAAACTGAAGGGTTAGAAACACAGTAGAAAACATAAGTTGAAAAAAAAAAAGGAAATTATTGTAAAATTATTAATTCAATAACTAACACTGGAATCTATTATTCAATCAGCAGACAACTAACATTGAGTTATGTAGTCCCAAGCTTTTCTCTTCACATGAGCACCCTAAGCACTAGGCTACCCTGTTGTTTTCACTCCTGGGTTTTTCATTCGTGGCTTAAAAGAATTCTGGGTTAATGAGAAAAGAGGAATTTGACCCATGTTCTTCAGCTGTCAGGGCTATTTGATGGGACTTGGTGACACTGCTTCTTCATCCCAAGTAGAGGAGGAGAACAAATTATTCAAGAGATGGTTCTTGACTTCTTTCACCCATTTTCTAAATGACAGCTCTCCTGGCTGCTGTGTCTTCTGATGGACACTGATGAGTGTCAGGTATGTTCTGACTCCTCTTAGAAACAGTGAAAGTGCAGCAAACATTTTGAAATAAGGCATCTTAACTAAGCCAGGTATGTGCTCAGGCCACTGCAAATAAAAAGAACTAAAAACAATTGATTAAATAAATAAATACTTACTAATTTGCTAAAGGATTGGGTCTACAGTCATGCAAATGCCTAAAGTGTGTTCTCTGCATACACACTGGACTGGGTCTGGCTGGATTGGAGTTAATTTTCTTCACAGCTGTATGCTGGTTTTGCCTGGTGACTAAGAAAGTGTTGACAGCACACCCATGCTTTAGCTATTGTTGAAATGTGCTTGTGCTGTGCCAAGGCCATCCCGGTTTCTCACTGTGCTGCCCCAGAGAGTAGGATGGGATCAGCAAGAATTTGACAGTCAGAGTCAAAGACGTGTGATCAGTCAGTACAGCTGACCCCACATGACCAAGGGATACTCCCCACACCACATGATATGCTCATCAGTAAAACAGAGAGGGAGTAGCCATTGCTTGAGGACTGTCGGACACTGTCTGCTGATGGTTAGGGATTACTTTCAGCATCACTTGTTTTCTTTTTTTCCCCTCCCCCTCCCCCCACTTTGCTTACTAAAGTGCCTTTATCTCAACAGATCATTTTTTCCCCACTTTTATCCTTGCAGTTATTTCCTTCAGCCTTTTTGGGAAGGAGTAAGGGAGTGATTGAATGGGGACTGAGTTGGCAGCTGGGGTCAGCCCACCACAGACAGGATTCAAACGTGTGTTGTTAATGCCACATCTATACCTAAGTTATAGTGGAGACAATCAAATTTTGGCAAACATTTTGAAAACTGCATTTCTGACTTGTAAAATCATATAATATGAAGAATGAATTCACATGAGTAACATATAGATGCTAAATTCATACTGATGTAATGTTACATTACGAATGTCTTCATTTACAAGAGCTGTTCCATTTTATGATAGGAGAAAAACTAGCTGGAATTTTTGGACAAAAACAAAATTCAGAATTCAATAGGATTTGGTCACCTAAATTCTTTCTAAGGAGATGCTTAAAAGACAGAAAAAACATAACTTATTCTAAAGATTCATGCAGATTAAGGACTACAAACTGCTAAATTAATGTGCATGAGATGTTTGTCTAATGCCTAATCTATGGTTCAAAACAATTTTTATGCAGTACTTTTTTTTTCCCAGAGTGGTGTTTAATCTACATGATTACTCATACTATTATGAAAAAAACCCAAGTGTTTGTGCTTATAGTATATCGAATTACAGCATACATAGCCAAGATTTGGCTTCAAAAACTGTAAAAAAGCTATGCATAAATGTCCCAGTTTGAAAAACATTTGTTCAGAATTACAAAAGTTAATATCAATAAAAATAAAAATGTTAAAACAAAGGATGAGTCCAATTTCAAGACTTTCCAATTGCATGGTATTTTGAGCAAGAGATAATGCACATTAATTTGCTGTCTTAACAAAAAAAAACTTTATATAAAATAAGCATGTAGAGAGAATAAAACTTCAGATATGCAAACTTCTGTAGCATTTTTTATTTCAATATTCTGAAATATGACTTACATATTGTCAAATACTTCTGTCAAATACAGTCATTCATTTTTTATTTGTTCTACTTTGTGAAATTTTACTATCCTCTGTGGCACTATAGATGTAAGTAAAACAAAATCTTGTCATAAGAAAATTCACTAATTCACACTATCTAAAATAGCTCCATAATAACTTCACAGGTTCAATCTCTTTTTAGCCCCGTTCAAGTACTTTTTGTGAATAAACCCCTCTGAATCCATAATTCAATCAAGCAACAGTATTATATAGAATACCCTGGGGCAATGATGAAAGTTTACTTGAAGTGTGTCCATAGTAAATTCAGTCTAATCTGAGCAAGGAACAATGTAGTATCTTTCAGCACAATCACAGCCCATTTTGAACAAGGAACTATTTACAATTATGATGGAAATTGGAAACATCTTAATTTTGCTAGTACTTGTGCTTTTTTTCTGCTTTTCCTTACTTTTTTTTTCCTCAATGATCAGAAACATATGCCCAAGTACTACATTCCAGAGAGCATTTTCACATTGTAGTTCTCGTTAACCATGTCACCCTTCACAAACACTGCTGTGTATGAATGGAGGAAGCAAAAAAGTTTTTCTTTTCTCTGGAAAAAGAGAACAGATGTCTCAAGGAGAAGAGGAAACAGTTAGGAAACTGTGAAATTCACCACATTGAAACCAAGACTTGTACTGGCTTAGCTTGTTCTAAATGTTAAGGGAAAAAAAAGGAAAAGAAAAATCTGATAAATTCCCAAAACACCAGCTGGTATAAAATCATGGAATCATAGAATAGAATCACGGAATCAACCGAGTAGGAAAATACCTCAATACCATCAAGTCCAGCCCTACCATGGAACACCTATGGAAATGCTACCACTACATTCACTGCTCTATCACCAAGTACTTTCTCTGGAAACAAAAGCAAAGCACAGGATGACAATAGTAACACCATGACAACTTGTTCCCACCATAGTCCTGCAACTTTCTCCAAATTCCCCTATTTCTCCAGAATGACAGCATTTGCATTAAGGAACATTTGCTAACCACTTTAATTGGTTATGAGTTATTATCAAGAGCTATCTGGGTCCTTACAGCCTTTGCATGACCCCTGTAACTTTCTGCATGGGCAATCCTAAATTTCCTGACTTCTACTTTAAGCTAGGTAAAAATAAAGTGTAATCAAAACAATATACCGATCTGTTATATATTACACAGGTGCACTAAATAAGCACTTTGAGCTCAAATCAATTTGTGGATATCCACAAATAAAGCTGTGTGGCTTTTACTAAACTGGTTTATTGCAGTAAGTTACAATATTTTCCAGGTATAAACTATACCAACATAGGAAGTCTCCTTATAAGAGCTAGGTTAAATTAGTGCTTTGCATATACTTTACTCTTTGGGGTTTTGGGGTGAGTTTTTTGGGTGGTTTGTTTCTTTTCTTTTTTTTAGTTTGTACATTTTGAGTGAGAATATTAGATGCTGTGAAATAAGTCTGGAAATTTCACTGGGTCCCAGGTTGAAGTGCTCTGATATTCTATTTTGCTAGCTCTGCTCTTGGGTAGGTTTCTATAGCCAAAAGCAATTAAGAGCTGTAGAAACCTGAGGTACCCTCTGATATCTGCCAGAGCCATTTGTGTAAGAAACATCTGATGACAGCCCTTGGGTTGTTTGCATTTTCCTTGTATCAGTGTGAATCAGAGGAAACCCCGCTGGGCCTAACAAGCCTTTCAAAAGAAACTCTGGGCCTCTACCAGAAGATCAGGATGTGCAAGATTCAGGTTTTGAAAAATCTGTACAAAATTAAGGCTTGCCAAGAGCCTTGCCTCCATCTCTGAATGAACTACCATCAATTCAGGTATACCTCTGAGTCCTTGTCAGCAATGTGTTTCTCTCTGGGCTACGACATTTGACCTTATGCATAAAAATTGCTACGTTAGGTCAGAATGGCAGCAACGTATTACAATTTCAATTCCATTCCTGAATCCCCTAAACAGCCAGTTATACAGAAGCCTTCCCCTGGCTAGTTTTTAAATTGATACCCAGTGTAGACTCTGTGCACTAGGGCACATGACCCAGGCTTTTCACTCTGACATTTCATTCTTTATTATCTGTGTGTATATTTTGTCCTTTTCTAAAATGCACTAACCCAATTCTATCAAGAGGGTGGTATGGAAGATTAATTTCGCATCTTGATTGATCTGGGAGGGAAAAATCAGTTGTAAATACCTTGTTTTCCAGCTCTGTTGGAATTCACTAGTCCTTTATATATCAGGAAAGAGTAATTGCAACACTTCCTGTGCTATTTATTTTTTAAGAGATCTTATGGATTACTTCCTTACTTAAATTATACTTTTCAGATTGGCTTCACATTTATGCTTACAGTGCTTTTATTTATGTCTGTTTGTGTTGTTCATTCCCAAATCTCTGTTTATTTCTATTATATTTGTATGCAGGTTTTAAACAGGGTCACACTGAAATGGTAGCCAATAGAGCAACACAAATGGAAATGGAGTAGCTTACAGTGTTATTCTCAAGTGAAAGAAGCACCTTAAAGTTTATCATATCTGACACTTTATTATATGCAGGGAACATCCGTAGGCAAGAGTCCATGGACAAGGTCATACAGCATTGCACTGGCAAATAATTTATATTGCATGAGCTATTTGACCAAAAATTGGATACGAAAGAGAAAAACCCATGAGAAGTTTTCTTTCCTTGCAGCTGTGTTTATTTTTATTCTATTCTGTTACAGTATGCATAGGAATCAAACTCATACTCTGAAAGTCTTAAACCTATCCGTGTTTGAGGCATTTTGACAATGTCCTTAATAACATGCTTTAACTTTTGGTCAGCCCTGAAGTGGTCAGGCAGCTGGATTTGATGATTATCATAGATCTCTTCCAGCTGAAATAGTCTATTCTAGTCTACTTAGAAAAAAATATTATATGCTCATCTAAACATGAGTCAGGTAATTTTCATAATTTCAAATGTGAATTTTGAGAAAAAGGGAGAGGATAATTTACCATAAGTATTTCATGTGATTCTTTCAGTCTGTTTTTCTGCTCAGAGAAATTCTGGATTTTTTTTTCTTTTCCCAAGAACATGACAGGATAAAGCCTACTCCAGCCAAGTTTTATCATCTGAACTTGCATCATCCAACTATAATTAATGTTCTTAAAACACTGGACCTTATCTGCTGCCTTAAAAGAGCCTTGCCTGTGAGAAAGCCAGAGACAGAATTTAATTTAAACTGTCTAAGATGAAAAGGAAAAATACCTCATTCTTACGTTTACACAGGTGATGAGAAACTTCAGTCTTAGAACAGAGAATGTCAATGTCCTGTGCTAGTGTGACACTAAATAAAGTGGACAATGAAGATTAATTCATTAGAAGTATTCTGCCTCTTGTTGTCAGATAAGGAAAGCTGAAGGCCTTGTTTGCTAATTTTTTTAATAACTCACTAGAGATGATAACAGATGTCATCATAATTCCATAAAATGAAGAAATATTTGAAGTAAAAACCAAGTCCTTGACATTCATTTAACTTACCTAATATGAAGCAATAAATAAAATGAGACTCCTTCTGCAGTTTGAAAAGCCTGGTTGTACTGAAAGACTAAGGGTGGATTTCATCCATCTTCAGTCACCTCAGCTGGGCAGAGAGCCTCAGCCCACCCTGCCCAGGGTCTCAAGGGCAGTAGACACCTCCAGGGAAAAAGTCATCCATCCTGTCTGAAGTGTCTGTGGCAATGCCTATTGATTGACCTGTACAAGTGCTTCCTCAGCTACATAGGGCACCCAATATTTTAGACAGTTGACCTTCTTATGCAGGAACTAGTTTGGAAAGAAGGAAATTTTTTTCTCAATCCTCTACCATTTTCATATCTCCTCCAGTGAAGCCAAAATGTAGCCAACAGAAATTAATAGTGTAAGAGCACTGTGTGATATAAAAGTGTCTCCAGCAATTGAAGGAGGTATTTGAGTGTTTTGTGCCAGGTACAAATTACCAGGTATAAGAACTAGATTTGTACCTATTACAGTACTTCTTTGCTTATGTTTTCCTCAAGCTATTGTTGAATTATCCTTGTGCATCTGTGCCAGCTCCATAATTATCCATAATCAGAACTGACACTGTCTCAGTAGTTCATAACAAATGAGAATTAAAAAATACAAGAATTATTTATTTGTTTTATTACTACAGATTAGTGGCAAAGAATAAAAATACTTTCTCCATTGAAGTCTGTAAAAGTAATTTAAAAGGATAAACCTCAGTGACTTTACTATCTACTTTACTACTTCTTCATTTTCTTGGAAAGTACAAGTATCTAAAACTGAAATAAAGTTAAAATCCAAACACCTCATAAAAATGCAATTATATTTCAATTACCTCCTGGGGATTGCACTGAAAAGAATATGTTGATTCTGCTGCCCTTGGCTCCAGAAGGAACAGAATAATGAGAAGTCTTGGCATTTGCTGTACATAAAGGAAAGTGGCAAAGCTATTTTCATTCCTGAATAATAATTCTTTTGCTTTCCTTATTTAAAGATTTCTTGATATATTTTTCCTCATCTATCATTGCTGCTGCAACTAAGGTCTCACCTGAGCCTCTTTTTGAATTTGTTTTGAACTTCTTACTGAGGTCATCTTCCCTTTAAACATCATCTTGATTCCTAGTCACTCCATGTGAGATTCTTTCCCAAATTCTTTACCTTCATAGCAAATAATGGTCCCAATGTGAGGTCTGTTTCAGCACTCTGTTGACAGAAAAGTAGGTTATCAACGACTTTCACAGATCTCTTCCTATTTGAATATTTGCTAGAGATAGGGATAACCTTGATTTAGAGGAAGTGGTTCACTGTTGTGCCATTCAATCAATTTCTCATCAATTATTTTACTACTTTCTGCGCTGTGGAATATCATTGAAAAGGTCTGAACAAAACGCTACATGTCAGAGATCCAAAACTGCAAGGATTCCCAAAGACTGTTCTTTCTAACATAAAAAAACTCTGTATGGTACCCTGAAGAAGGCGTTTTGGTTGCAGCTGTCCTTAACAGAAAAGGCTGTCGGATCTCATCGGCCTCCACTAGGAGGCAGCTATGCCCAATACTGCTACCAAACTGGACCAGCAGCCAATTCTTGACTCAGCTCATAGTGTGGACTGGCTCATCTCCATATTTGTGTATATATTTACAATATAAGTGTCTATACCAATGCTTTTTTGTAGTGAGGGGCCCAAAACTGAACACAGAATCCAAGGTGTGGCCTCACTAGTGCTGAGTACAGGGGGATGATCACCTGTGAAACAAGTTCAAGACCCACCAATTGGCCTTACTGAACCTCATACAGTCCTTCAATCCCACCAACACTGAGGAATATCCAACCTCAGAGGTGTTCAAAAAACCCTGAGCTGAAGAAGCTTATAGCCTGTTCTTGACATCAGAAGTGTACTGACTTCAAGTAGCTTCACCAAAGCTTTATACAACCAGATGATGGAGCTGCTGTGTTTCAACAGCCCTCAGTGATATGAAGTGGAGGAGGGGAGCAACTGACTTAATACATAATTTGGTTAGCAACGCAGCACTAAATGAGGACAAAAGTGAGTACTCCTCACTTCTTTTGAAGTATTATTGTAGTACTTTTCAATAGCTTGTTCTTTCTTTTCAAGCATTTTCGCAGTCTCTTGAACTTGATGCTTTTGAGTAAGAATAGCTTATAAGGGCAGCCAGTCCTGAAACTCATCCATCAAGGGTATTCCCTGCTGCAGTGGGAACACTGCAGCCTCCCCCATAGTTTGATTTCCAAGATTTCTGCCAGGGCTCAAGATGATTCCTTCAGTGGGAAAATTAAACCCAGCCCTTTTCCTTCTAACAGACTTGGCAGAAGAATCACAGCTAGATCTATTTGATGGAAAAACACTAGGCATGCAGTGTCCAAAGCAGCAAGAAAGTTATGAAAGAACACCAATGAAAAGCACACCAGAAACTTAAAAAAAATATTAAAAAGGAAAAAAAATCCCAAACCCAACCAAAAGGTCCAGTAGGAGATTCCCACACAGAAATGCAGCTGAGACACCATTGCTGTTACTAAATCCAATATACGGGAATGAATGATATCTGCAAAAGTCTCATACTGAACACATATGAGTAGTAAGCCACTAGCCCCAATATCAAGTTTATGCACATTGATTCTTAGAAATACTAAGCGTGGTTAGTTACTGAAACTTGAACTTTGCATTCATAGAAATAATCATTACACTATGAATCCCCTGTGAAACTTTCCATCCTCTATGGAGCAAGAGCATCGTCTTTTGTAACAATACCCACAGCTATTGGAAGAGTTAGTCAGTCACCAAACCATACCTATCAATCAGAATTCAATTCACTTCACTATTTCCTTGTTAAGTCTGTTATAAGTCTGTTATCTTACTTGTAATTTTTTGTTTGGGTTTTGTTGGTTTGTTTTTATTAACAACATTAAATATATACTCTAAAACATGTAGGAAAATTATTTGGTTCCACAAAAAGACAAAAAACTCAATGATAATTTCAATCGGTTGTACTGCCTGGCAAACATACGAAATTTAAATAAAAATCCCATTGATCTTATTTGAAGTTGACTGTAATGGATATAATTTGACTTACAGGAGAATCAGGAATAATTTCATGCTTTTCAGAGCCACATCACTGGCACTGGCTTAAGGAAAGTGTGAATTTAATTTTAAGCCCTCTTTATTGACAGGATGGCGTAGTGTCCTAGATTTGGTAAGTTATTTGTTATTAGAAAGGGTATTCAGTTCACACCTTCATCTTTTGAAAGTCCACGTCAAGCTTTTTCCTGCTGTTTGCATGTAATCGATGTAAAACATTACTCTGCAGTTTCCCACTGAGTAGTGTTTATAGCTTGTACTATCTAAAGGATTTCCAGGAGTGGCAGGCAGGAAGCTGCTGGTTGCTTCAGGGCTCCCACAACTCAGTCAAATGCCAAACAAAGCCAGTTTGCAGGAACTTTTTTCAATAGCATCTCCTTTTATGGAACCTCAATGGTCTGACTATCAATGAGGAATCTATTTTTATCCAGGCAACTTCTCTCAAATAACTGATCCCATTGAATAGTTTTGCTTTGAACTTTAGCATTACAGAGGGCAGATTTCTAATAATTCTCCTTTCAGGGAATTTTTTTTCTCTTTTCTCTTTACTCTGGTAATGATCACCAAGCAATAGGAAACCAGAATTCAATCTGATTGATCCTGACTTAAAAGATGTCAGAATGCTGCATATAAATGTTCTATTGACTTTAGTGAGGCTTAACATGTGAATGCAGTGATGTACCTACAGGAGAACTCACACTCTGGGGTTAAACTCATAGAGTGCATTTGCCCTACTTAGTTAAAGGGCCAAGGAGAAAACTTCAGCACTAAATCCCTGCCTGTCCCCAATACTGGAGTTGAGCACAAACCCAATATATTTAAAGAAAGCAGTTGGTAAGAGTGTGTTGTGTACAGTGCTACCTACATTGTGCCCTCCTCCTTTCAAGGGGTCTAGAGAATACTTTTCTGGAAAAGGACAGTGAAAAGAAGCTGAAAGAGTTGGGAGCAATTGCGGTAAATGTGATGTTCATGGAAAATCTTCATCAAACAACTGGAGTTGAGCACAAACCCAATATATTTAAAGAAAGCAGTTGGTAAGAGTGTGTTGTGTACAGTGCTACCTACATTGTGCCCTCCTCCTTTCAAGGGGTCTAGAGAATACTTTTCTGGAAAAGGACAGTGAAAAGAAGCTGAAAGAGTTGGGAGCAATTGCGGTAAATGTGATGTTCATGGAAAATCTTCATCAAACAGAAGGGAAATTCC
>NW_008690716.1:65414-69180 GCF_000695815.1 Acanthisitta chloris | reverse complement strand
TGAAAGCCAAGACCCCTTTGTCAAAAACATCTTATGAATGACTTCCATCTAGGCTTTATGAAATCCAACTTTCTTCCTGCTCCATGACAAAAATGCTCTAGAAGTTCTTTACTATACTGTTCTATAGTAGAATTCAATCTGTTTATGGCTTTAAATGGAGATTGTTCTCAAATTAAGCTATGAAAGATAGATTGTTCTTAAAAAGGATCCTTCCATTCTTTGGTCTATAAACTCAGAATTGGATGGCAAGTAGAGTTTCCATTTCAGTATCAGTATTTTTGAAGTTATTTTACATACTTTACATACTGTTAATGTTTCCTCTGATAAGCCTTGGGCTTTTTGCCAGAAATACATTTTGTCTGTATCCTCAGAGCAGCATTTAATATAGAAAATTTACTTTGCACAATTACAAAATACATTAAAGGAACAAGATATGTTCTCTGTGTGGTTTAGTCACTCCAAATTTAGGTGCACAGCTGAGATTTCCACGTAGGAATATTGCTGCTCCATGCTTTATTTATGGTCAATAGAAAGAGACAAGCATGTAAGAGAGATTGAGGTCACCTAAGAACTGAATTGCTCTCTTAAGAAGGCTGTTGCATCTAAATGTTTCAGCACCATGATGACAACCTTGGCAATGGTGTGTGAGCTCAAGCTAGATACCCCAGTCCCCAAACCCTATGAATCACAATGAAATGTAACTTGTTTCATTTTATTTAGTGAAGATGGGAAACAGAATATCACTGCAATCAGTGTCACTTCAAGTGTTCACATGAAAGATAGGTGTGATTACTCATGCTTCTACATTATTCCATTCTGTAAATTACTCTTACTTGAAACTGAATATTATGAATTTTCAATGTAATTGTTTATAACAAACAAAGAATCATATTCTCTCAGCCCTGAAAAAGCTGAGTTATTATGGTATTTAATATTGTCACTGTATCACTTCATACTAAAAATGATGACTCTAGCTGAGTTAGGAACAAAAGCACATTAAATACTATGACTACATAATCATACCACACTTTTTGGAAAAACTGTGGGTTTCCATAAGTTTTGAAGCCTGAATCTTTACATAATGTTGAGGAACGTACAAGGCATAAAAGAAACATACCTCCAAATAACTGCTATATCTGGGCATTTTGTCAGTGGAAAAATACCAATATAGGGACAATTGCCAATTGAAGCAAGAACACAAGAGAATGAAATTGTGATCCTAATTTCAAGAATTTCAGTTAATAATGAGACTTTTATTAAAATACCCTTTTGCTTGACCTGTCTTACCTTCTTATTCAACTCATCACAAATAAATATTATGATTTTTTACTAACCATCAAGTTACTAGGTAAGGAAGGGCATACTTTGCATAAAGAAATACTTGTGGGTGGATTGTGTTACTTATAATCTTCTGCAGAACTATAATATGTTCTTGGATTGACTTTAGCAGAATTGCAATGAGATTAATGTCCAGTGAGTGACAGAAATGCAGTATAATTTCCCAACACTAGAAGAAGATGAGGAGACGAGGAGAAAAGAAGAAGTCAAATAAAAACAGTCATTTCATGCAGTGAGTCAGAAATCTCTGAAATGCCTCATAATCCTCAGTCTGTGCCCAGATGCTATAACAACAAAACGAATCTCTTCATCAAGAAACTTACGGTGATAGAGGCTGACAGATATTTTCATTTTATTAAAAGCTAATATAATTCCTGTAAGCAAAAGGGGGGAAAAAAGCCTAAAGAAAGCTATCAAAATTATCTCCAGATTTTCTGAACTGACCAGAGGAAGCAAAGAGAAGGTGAATCCTCAAAAATGTTTCTGAAGTTTTGTTTAGAAAGCTCCTGTATAAGTAATTATAATATATATGAGGTAAAACAACAACTCTGTACTACAAACAGATGTAAAGTCATAGAGATGGTCTAATTGATCACACAGACCAAAGCTCAGGCAAGTTTGGACAGTTAAAGGGCCTAATTTAGGAGTGTAGTCTCCCTGGAATCTTTATGGAGTCATTAGAGAAAGAGAAACCTTCAGAGGGTGGCCCAGACATTAAGTCAGCAGACTAAGACCAGCTCTGTTTGCCTGTACCTCTACTCCAGCTACATAGGACCCTCTTAGGTTCATCTGCTTTCTAAGACCCTGTGGTTCTGCTGAGATCTCTGCTTGACATAATTTTATTTGCAATGGCTCTTCTTCTACATACACTGTACAACATCCTTATTGACAGACGTCATCACCCGTTAGCTAGACAACTGTGCCTTACTTATGGTGGAAAAAGCAAATAATTCCCACTGGGGAGGATGATGTTTCAGACTAACCCTTTCTGGGTTGTGGCCCGGAGGGATGACAATATATCCAAAAAGGTAATTTATTCAAGGCTTACTGAGAGTAGTAAATATAATTTCACATCCCTTATCAGTTCCAGAACCCATAACTCTAGAAAACACTCTGACACATACTGTATTTTCTACACCTTTCCTGCAGACCAAGACTCTGGAAACAGCCTCTCTGATACCCAAGTCATTCCTCACTTCCACACAATCCCTGAGAATTCATGTCATGCTCTGCGCTTTCCGAGTTTCCCTTACAAATGTCTAGGCTGACAAGCAAGCAAAAGAACTTTAGTAAAAGGTAAATGTTAACCACTGGAATTTTAACCTATGAGGAAATGCAAGTCAGAAGAGAGTTTTTCAAATACCACAGACCTAAATTACATATCCTTCTGAATATCAAACCACCCTCTTTGTGAGTGACATTTTGTCACAGTACAAGTAATCCCGTCAGTCTTCATCCCTTCCCTATATCATAACTTTCTGACCCTCTGTCATGCTGCCTCTTTGTTAATGAATCAGCCACAGCTTCCCTCAGTCTTTGACCCTTGGGACATGTCCTACAACATGATTTTGTCATTTGCTTTGATGGGCAAAAAACTGGAAATCAGACAGGAACTGGCTGAGGACAGTTCAATCAAAATTTTCCAGAGGTGGTTCCACAATATTACTGCAAATATATTGTCAGGGCCATTTGTTCCAACGTTAAACACAACCCCTACAAGGGCAGGATGCATTCTACTCAGTTACAGCTGGCAGACGTTTATTTGCGTTGCACATCTTTGGCAGTCTTTGGTCATTTATTACCTTCAAAAATTCCATTTTGTTCTGTGAGTTAATAAAATCCCTCAAGATGAGCCACACTTTTGGTCTCACAGCTTATTGTAAGAAAAGACCAAGCCATAATAATTTCTTATTTTTGAGTTTTATGAACCTCAGCTTAAGGTTGGTTTGTTTGGGGTTTTTTTATTTTAGCAAGTATGTCTGTGAGCTAAAATTTCTAAAGAATGATAGAACAATCATTGCATCACAACTTATCTTTCAGTATACATTAATCTTTTCAGTACTCTCTCTTTTCAAAAATGCTTTTAAAAAGGGAAATGTCCTATAAAAATGGTTCTGCTACTTTTCTGTCAATTAAGCCCTGTATAGAAATTATTATTGTGCTAATGAGACAGGAATAGTAACTATTTTAAGTGTGATGCACACTGTGAAGCTATTATTAACACTGCACTTGTATACATTTACTTATCTTTGACTAAAACTGGGAATAAATGTGCTTTCTGTTTTCATTGTCCATGTAAACATATTGCTTACACTAGTGAATAAGCTGAGTAAAACCAGAAATGAATTGCTCTATCAGCATGTCATCCTAGAGCCAAATTCCTTGTGATTATAAAACCATTATTACATATTCCTCCTACGGTCCAGAA
>NW_008690716.1:55198-65392 GCF_000695815.1 Acanthisitta chloris | reverse complement strand
AATTGATTCCCACATATCCTCTGTCTGTTCCTGATGTTTATGAATGTCCATGCTTTATAAATAGGAATCCACCATTTTTCTTCCTACTTTCATGCAATCCTTTCACAGTGCTAATCCAACTACCTCATTCTTTGGCAAGCATAGTCTGGGAAAGGAGACACGAAGAACAAGACACATGCAGTCTCTGGTGCTGCTCCATATACTACCTTTTGTAGCTTTAGGTCAGTTCCAAAATGTACACTCAGATACAAGGAGAAACACTGAAACTACTTCAGTATCAGAATCAGAAGTCAATTATAAAAATGGGACTTGAGTTGCAACTAGTCTAAGTTCTTTGAAAATTTACCTAGTATCCTTATAAACTAGTTATAGCCCCTGTCTGTTATACAGGAGAGCTCTATGATAATTTTCTTCTGTTTCATGCTTCCAAATGCACATGCAAGAGCTGTACTTGCCTTATGGCTCTGGAGGATTTTCCTGAAAAGAAAAAAATAATCAACTAAACAAACTGTCTTCTCAATTTTTTGCACTGCTGTACTGGCAAATAGCAGCAGGACCCGAAGGGTGTGAGGAAGGTAGGCCTGCTAGAGATGGATACTGTCATTTATGAATTTTTATAGGAAAAAATCCATCAGACATCCCTCCCACCTGCCTAAAATCGTCATTAGGACAAGCTTCTCCTTGTGACCAACATGAATAAACAAACATAAGACTTGCTACTATACCATCAAAGGTTAGACTTAATGCTTCCATAATAGCACTGTGAAAATCCCTAGCTCGTCATTTTGCCCTTCCTGCAGTGTAATCTATTGGTCCAGTGCACCAGATGTCCACACATAAGCCATACAACTGAAATTAAGTGACACCACACATCAAAAGAAACACACACAGACAACAGATCAAGGATCAAAATGCCCAGTTAACCAGGAGGAAAACATCTGTCCCCATATGAGTTTTCCAGTACTAACCTCCCTGCCCTCATCCCAAGGGAGACATCTCTCCTGTTTACAAATTGCCTCCAAAAGATGGTCTTGAGAACTAAAATTAGTAAATACTAGAAACCATAGCTTCTGTAGAAACACAATCTATTTTTCTCACATTCCATTTTCTCACATACCACCATTTTTGACAAGTGATAAATTAACATCTTCTCTTCCTCATAGTGGATACAACTACCTTATCACATCATTCTTTAAAAGTTTATGATTTTGTTCAGAATAGTTGTTCTCAACCTGTGCTTAACTTTAAAGTTTTTGTTTCCATGTCATATTTAAAGAAGGGCTTACACATCTGAAAGCCTGTCTGGTTTTCTAGTTTTGAAAACATTTTCTCTCCCTACAAACTTTGATTTATTCATGCAGAAAATCATCTGTTCAAACCAGCAATATTCCGTGGGTTTGGAGCAAGTTACTATTTCTTCTCCTTTGAACGTTTGGGTTTTTTTCACAAGGACTTGCAATTACACAGTGCTTGGCTGCTTCAATTTTTTAAAATGTAAGATTTGTAGGCAGTATTACAACCTGACCTGCCTCAGTACATGGCTGCATGCTTTCACAGGTCACTCACTTTACTCCATTTCAGTGAAAATTTCCATATATGTTAAACTGTGTGTAGTAAGATGCTTTTACATCAGGCTCTTGGGAGCACAACACATGCAGCATTTGCCAACCATGTGTTCTGAAGTGCTGCTAAATTCAGGGCATTGAACAAGGCATTGTGAAAGAGGATGCACAGATCTTGACCGGAATGGAGGAAAGCACAGAAAATTTTTGTAGCTTCAGTGAGTTTCCCTGAATGAGACCCAGTAGGCCAAACTTGAGTCCCAAATGTCAGTGAGTCTCTCTTGATTTTCACTACTGCATTAGCAATGCTGATATCAGTGCTAATCAACCTGCAATTTTACAAATGAAATATTATTAACTTCAGTAATAAATTATGCACAGCATTTCGATGCAGAATACTATGAAAACAGGCTTAGTTGCAGTTACACCTCAGAAGAGGTCAGAGGGGAACTCATCTAAGGTTACACAGGTAGAACACACATCTTGAAAATAAGCACTCCTAAAAGAGCATTTTTACAGTTGTAAAGTCAGTGTGAGGTCTCCCTAGCTTGGCTCTCTGCATCGTTTTCCTTACTCTTCCACTTCCTCTGGTTTCACCTGGACTCTTCCCTCAGCAAGTACAGTGCTCTTACCTATCCCAGCCGCCTGGTCCAACTTTCACCCTTCTTACCAAGCTGAAACTCTTAGGCCTACAATCTTTATTACACTACTTTTCTAAGTCAGATTCTAGTTCTTACAGGATTTGAGCTCTGCAGATCTTTACAATACTAAGACAAGGGAACCTCAAAGTCCTGCTTTCAATCCTGATCCTTCTGCCCATGAAAGATTGTAGGCAACATGAGTCACAGCAGTACTAAGACACAGGATGCTGTGTCCCTCATTCAGAATCACGATCTCAGCTCTTTAGGTCTATGCTGTAAGACTCTGCAGCAAACGCTCACTGTACCAAACCTCCACTATGGTTGGACCTTTTATTTTTTAAATATTTATATGCATAGTTCCCTGACATCTGTGATGTGCCTGGCAATCTTCAAGCGCTTGTATTCTCCTCCTTTTTCAAAGTAATAAATTAAAATCAGTTCCGTTGGAGTAACAGACATTTTGGAAACAGAGACTACAGTCCTGATAAATTTCAAATTTCTGCTCCAAAACATGGCAGTATTACATCAATGAAGAGATAATCCAAATGTTGGTCTATCACAAAGTATATTTCTGTATGTTCATTTCCAAATGTAAATCACTGGGTGGCAACTGACACCAAGAAATTGAAAGAAGAGTCTGTTAGCTGTCATCTTGATGCATCTGGCTGGTTGTGTGGTTATAATGGAATCGCAGTGTTTGGGGGAACTATTGAATCACACTTTAACAGAAGGTTGTCTACTTCTCTGTGCACAAAGTAATAAAGCAGTATACAGAAGAAAATATTAGACAGCTATACTCTTTGGGCCAATTTGTCTCACAGCTACAGTACTGTAAATCAGAAATAATTCCATAAACCTCTATAGAGCTATTCTGGATTTATGTTTGCAGAAGTAAGAGCATAATCTAGCTCTTTTTGTCTCATTTTGTCATTTTATATAGCTAGATACTGAAATAGCGACAATGGGCAGGAGTTTTTGTAAAAATATCAGTTGTAAAAGCACATTTTCACAATAGTTTTATCACCCAAAGAAAAAGTACAATGGAATAGTGAGAAATACTGGACACTTTTGAAGCCTTTGCTGGCTGTGCATGAGATATATGTGAACATTCTTCATGCATTTAATATGCAACTTAGGCATTTCAAAAATTTGAAATAAGGTCCAAAAGAAAAGCACAGCCCTTTCCATTCCCCACCTGGACATCAGCTCAGCTGTACTACGTGTCCTCTTCCAAAGATCATTTAAGCTAAGTATGGTCCCATACATTGGAAATCTATTATTTGAGAAGTCTGACCTGTGCTCTGTTCCTTGACAAATTTCAGAAGAAAGAACAACTTCTAAATGTAACCTGAAATTACTATTGATTTTATCCAAACCTGAACTCAAAACATTGAAATTTGTTTCAGTACAGCATATAGTGTGGTTGGGAGGGGGAAAAATGTCTATTTTCTAGGTCACAGTCATTGCACTGCAACAGTAACAAGTTAACTTTAGTGCATGCCTTTTTACGTGATATCCCACTAAGGCAACAGTCCTTCTAATAGCTGTCACTGACATAGATGTGCCAGAGTCTTTAGGATTCTTTATTTCCAGAAAAGAAAAACAGCAGTTATTTTTCCATCAAGATTTGGCTGCCTTTTTTTTTTTAAGTAACTGTAGTAGGTGAAGATGATTTAGATGGTGAACACTGACAAGCAGCAGATAATTGCATGTCTGTGGGTGAGTGTGTGACTATCTGAAACTGAACTTTTGAACTCATAAGCAAGCAAGAGCCTGCCACCTGCTAACTGCAATGGGTATGGGCTGACTATAAATTTTGATAAAACCAGGACTAAATAACTGTGGCACTTCCTGATTCCTCCAATTAATAAAAAGCTGTGAGACAGAACCACCAATTAGAAGCTGATCATGTGTTTCCCTCTGTACATTGACTATTTAGATGGGGAAATCTGGGGGCTGGAAAAGAAGGTGGTGAAGATCACGACTAGAGAACAGATCCTGGAAGTTGCAGAAGACCCTGGAAATCAGAGCACTGCATGGAGACGTGCTGGAGGATGACCAAAGGCCTTGGCTGCTAGACTGAGGATGTCTCACACCTGAGGCTGGCACCTGTGAACAGTGGCACTGCATCACCTGGCTGGGCTTTCTGCCTGTCCTTTCCTGGCCAGCAGCCACCTCTCTGTGGGGAGGGACACCTGGGGAACACAGTGCTGGTGGGGAGGGAGAGAATGAGTGTGTGAGAAAATCAGACAGGATAAAAGTTTTAATCTCATGGGTTTTTTAATAAACCCCAATATCTCAATCCACCATGGGTTGCTGTTTACTCCATCTCACCCGTGACAATTTAAGACATAATTTGTACAACTGTATAATTAGATCCCCGCCACGCTGCATACCCATGCATGCAAAACACAGTATATGTATTCACAACAGAAGACTATGCTACTTGTGCAATGATCAATGACTCATCAGCAGGGTAGTCTTCTAAATTTAGTCCTATGCCCTATTGAGGAGTTACTCTGACAATTTACCATGGTGACGCTACCCTTATGAGCTTATTATCACTAGGTTCATCTTCTTCTTACTGCTGCTGGAAAATAGTCATAAATACACTAGTGTTGTTCTCCTTCTGTCAGCTGTTTCTCTTTCAAATTCAAACTTCTAAACTGCACAGAAAGAATGGAAGGAGGGAAAGTAAACAAAGATCATTTAACCTTGTTAAACATGGCAGCAAATCACATTTGTGTCAGAGTGGTGCAACAAAAAAAAGATACATCCCAATACCAGCTCCTGTAAATCCACTAGCCAATTATCTTTAAACACCGTAAATCAAATTGAATGCCAATATATCTATATATGAAAGAACAATATGGCTGAGAAAACAAGAGAATTGTACAAAATTATGTGAGTTGTATTTGAAGTCAGTTTTGTTTATAATGAAGTTGTTCTAGTTTGCTTGGGGTTTTTTAGATACTTTTTTAAAGGACTAAAAACACAAGTTGTTAATAAATATTTTTGTGCAATTAAACTGTGGGAGTAGAAATTTCTGTAGAAATACATTTAAATGTGTTTGAGCTCGTTTAAATGCTCAAAGAGGCATTTGAGCAAAAGTGGGCAAAACACCACAGAAAATTCTGCATAATGTTAGTCATGTTGGTAAGTAACTGGAAATGGCTGATGTCCTTTTTCAGACTTCTGTCATAAAAACATGGGCTGCCATCAAACAGGAGTCTGTTTTCTCATAAGGGCCGGGTAAACATCCTCTAATACCGGTAGTGCTTATTGAATTTCCTTCTTCAAGTATGACATGATACAGCCAGCACAGGGAAAGCTAAAAAAAGCAAAGACAAGTGAGGTCAGAACATTGAACTGATGTCAAATACCATTTCCGCACCTCATCTGCTCTTTGAACAAACTGTTACTGCTTTTCTTTAAATCACTAGCTACCCACTGGCTGTTATCATTTCTCTGTCAGCTCCTGGGCAGGCATGTATTTTAGCTCTGTCAGGATAATCTGGGTGTCCTCAAGAAAGAGGACTTGATGCCAGCCACGGTTTTACCAAGATATTTTCAGCTCTGTCTGAATCCAGTGGTAAAACATCTGCTGTGGTTATGCATTGTAAAGCCACTTTCTGCTTCAGTTCTAACCCTCTCCTTTTAACTTCTCCTTTCTGGTTTCCCCATCCAGAAGTCTTGGTTCAACCAACTCAACAGAATTGGGCACTAATATATTTGTCTGTCTGCAGTGTTGCTTGAAAACTTGTCTCCAACAACATCCTTTCTACTTATAGCAGGTTTTCTTCGTGCTGACTTCTTAGTCAACATTACATTATGCTCATTTCTTTACAAGAGATACATAAAGCATACTAGATATTTTGTGATTTAGCTAAATAATAGAAGCTTACACATCTTAAGTATTTGGGCTGTACCACCGGCTTCATCTTTTTCTTTTCTACATTAATCAACTTATTTCTTTCCAAGGACTCCTAGAAGCTTATTGAAATATGCCAAAGTACATGCAGTTTATAAAATGCATCTTTCTAGATGGCTATATGGACAGAGAAAAAGATAAAAGCAGTGCTCTTCACAGGTGCAAAATGTGATATTGTGGATGTCAGTACTATACAAACCCAGTGTAAGACCCTTTCTTAAAGAAGGCAGAAATATTTCAGCTCAAATCAATATTATAAAAGAACTAAAATCAATAGATGGGCCAATTCTGTGAAATTGAGAGGACTGATTCAAAGGCATTACAGTGTTTAAGGCTTTCCCCCCGTCCCTTGTCATAAAAATCTTCTGGTGACAACCTCGATAGCAAAGCAATTAAAGCAGTTGTAGAGCTACGAAGCAATTCAGGAAATGTAATGAAGGATAGACACATCATGGAATATATAAAATAGATGGGAAATTACATGCCAGGGAAGTGGTATGAGAGAGAAGGCATTAACCATGTCAGACAACATTCAGAGGTTGAATTTCCCTGTGGAGGGCTGGGAAGGTTGGGAGGACAGACAGCAGCAGCACGTTGGATCCATCAGACTGATCACTTAGAGCATGCAGTCTTTTGGAAAAGAGAGTTGGACCCTGATATGAGACCAGCAAGACCCAGAGAACACCACAGCCATGAAGAATAGTGTTACACTTATTTCCCAGGATTTAGTATGGCCTAAAACTGCTGTTTTCCTTTTTATTATCTGCAAACAGCTTTTCTGTACTCAATTTCTCAAATGCGATTACCTGGAAGCTACCTTCTACCATCAGTGTATCAGACTTTTGGCATGTATGGTGTTAAAATGTATAAATAATTTGGGACCTGCTAACCTGCCACTCACTCTGGGGTCAGTCTTCATTTTGTGTGACAATAATTGCAACTATTTTTGCACTCTTCTTTCTTTTTCTGGCAAGTTTTCAAACACAGTGAGTTGGTGAGCAGAAAATGATAGCTTTTTATCTGTAAAGAATATAAGCCGAAGTATGCAGATAATAGCTCTAGGATATCTATTGCATTGCCAACATTGTCCTCACAGAAAGCTATAACAATATCTCAGTTGGAAAACAATCCAGGCTAAAGGAATAGAATAGAAAACGTAGACAAGCAATGTCATGACATTTCTGAGGGATTTGGGCTTTTAATTAATGAGGTTAGAGCTATTCAAAATGACCTACTATAGTATTGCTTTTTTTATTAGTTTCTTTGTCCTGGTAGGCCATCCAGCTCATCACCTCATTAGTTTTTTGTTGTTGCTTTTGGTTTTTGGAGGGAGGCTTAAAGAGCATTACATTTTCCTCCTGAAAAGCAGAGAATTGTGAAGAGACGACATCCATCCCCCAGTGGCATAGTCTTTCAAAAAGGATAGTTATTAAGCACACTGTGGTGCAGACAGCCTTCTCTATAATCATAGAAAATACAAATATAGGGGTTTACATAGTGGTTGATGGTTGAGATAGGTGATTACTCCTGAAAGGCAGGAGCTGGCAGTAAGTCATCTGCCTCATGTGACATGAGGTGTCAGCAGATAAGAAGGGAAAATCCAGTTCATAGTGTTTGACTCCTTGGCCAGGAATTTAGTTGCTAGTTTATGATGCCTTTTACAAATCCCCAGTATAACTCATTTCAGCAAACCTCAGGAACCAATGCATAAACAGGGGGAGACTGCAGGTAAATATAGTTCATTTTCTATAAGCAGACTGAAGACAAATCCACAGGAGAGTGAGGCTGTACAGGTGGAGCAGACATTGAGTAGGTCTGAGGGCATAACTGCCTGCAGAAAAGTAAAAACCTCCATTCAAAATGCCTTCTAGCACCTAAGATGAGTTTGAGAGTGCAGAGGGATACACTCTAATGTTGTAATACCATTATTAGACTCATATAGATATAAAGTGATTTTTAGGCTGAAAATTACTGATTAGGTCATTTTAACATAAGAAATTATACGACTCTCACAGATGCAATGTTAGAGGGTATAAACTGTTTGTATCTTACTTTGTCTTTCCCTTTATCTGACAGTTTGTTTCCCATCTCTACTGCTAAATATGACCCTGCAGTCACAAGTGATCTATGTAGGCATATTAATCCAAGCACATTCCTGGGGTCCTGTGCTCAAAACATGCAGCAGGACTCGAAGGATGGCTTCCTTTTAATACCAAACTGCTCTGTTGTTTAGTATGCTATTTGAGTGTAACCTGTAGAAAGCCATTGTATGAAAGAAATTAATAGAATCACTAACTTTAAATTGTGCTTTTCCAGTTATATGTTTTGTCTCACAGCTACTTGACGACAGAAATTATCTTTGTATGAGCAAAATGGAATTGGATTGTACCAAGAGTTGCTGAACAGTTGCATTCAGCACCAGCACCTGATTTCCTATGGCAATCCTAGGAGCATCTCAAATGGATTCACCAAATATCTGAACCTGCTCCAAAAATGACTGAAAATTGAGTCTGGTATCTCATGGCTGCTGAGCTGAATGTCAAAGATTCCATAGTGTCTCTCAGTAAAAATTAAAAAAAAAAAGAACTTGGAAATTAACTTGGAAACTTTGACCAGCATTTTTTCCTTTGGTAAGAGACAGCTCTGTGTGTCCACACAGGACCACTGATGGCCAGTTACCATAGTGCACATCCCTTCTGTTGCTCCCATCATTAACTGCCTCCTTTGCTGCTCAGGTCTCTTTCTTCCTAAATTGCATGGGAGATTCATCAAGAAAACAAATATTTTAGGTAAAATACCAAGTACTGGGAAAAAAAATTAAAATAAGTGTGAGAGTAGGAACTAGTATAAATGCATACACATTGCACATCAACAAATTAATTTTTTTAGGCAGTACAGGGTCAGTTTTCTTCAGGCTTATCTTTACAGAACAGTCAGCAAAATGATGCCAAGTGTGCCCTCATTTCCCCTTAATACCACACCAAGTTACCAACAATTGTGAATAGGTGTAGAGGAGATGGACCCTCGTTTCATCCCTTCAGAAGTACATATGTAAATCTCTTGCCCACTGACCCTCCGGAAAATAAATACACAGCACATGAAATGCCAGCAACATTTAAAACAGTGGGAGCAAGTGAATATTTCTGCTGAAATGGTCTGCAGTGCAATAGCTGGTGATGCTGGAAGTTAAATTGCCAGTGTCAGGCATATAGTTAGTAGATTTTTCACAGTGGTGCCATTGATCTTGATTTTGGGGCACTAGTAAATCACAAAAATCAATGTGACAATATGAGAAAAAATAAGTTTGTTTGAATAAACAGCTCTATGTTGGTAAAAATGCATCCATGTTGCATATTTGGATTAAATGAGCACCATTTATCAGAAATTATGTGAAATGAGAACACTAATGTAGAAAATTTTTCAATGTGAAGTTCAAAACTATGGATGGCAAAAGCTTTAATGCTGATACGCAGTTCTGTGCTGAGATGTAAAGGCTATGTGTCAAAGAAGTAACATTTACAGGTTTTTGCTGCTACTCTGAGCCCCAGCACAAGTTGTCTTATGGCTTTTGTCAGACAAGTGGGATAGGCATAGGATGCTGCAGTAGAGGACAATTTCCACCAGCAGGATTCCTGAGAGGGCATTTGCTAAGTGGACAGAACGTGCAAACAGAATGGTTTTGCTCATTCTGCCAGTCCTACTGAGAAAATTCATGCCTGTCATTTGCGCTGTGCTTTCCTCCACAATGCACAACCAGACCAGTCACTCAAGCTCTACCAGAAGGTCAGCAGGTGGCCACTGAGACAGGGATGGTCCCTGCAGGAGAACTGTGGCTTTGGGCCTGCTAAGTCCTTAACCCACATCCAGTCCCTTGATACCACCCTGGGAGACTGCAAACCATGGGTACGGGAGAAGAGAAATGGGTTCTCAGCCCAGCTGTAAAGCTGGGAGACAACAACATGAAGGCTGAGGAAAACAGTGAGATATTACAAGCACAAAGAAGAGACAAACTTGTGAGTGGTTTCCCCTTTCTGTAGCTACTTAGTGCTGCTTAGTATTG